>NW_025049645.1:0-13492 GCF_019279795.1 Protopterus annectens
AAGCCCAACTATTGATGTCAATCAGGAATGGAAATTAAACCAGAAGTAGATAAAAATCAGGCAGCAACTGAATGTGCCAAAAAACAAAAGAAAGAATATAAGGTGAAGGACCAAATGAGAAGGCAAGAAATGTGGAAAAAGCATAAATATAGTTGCAAGTATAGAAAACATCTGGAAGAAGCTCATATTGATCAGGAACAAACACAGGAATGGCTAAGGAGAGGCAAATTCAAACCAAGAGATGAAAGGTTAATATTGGCAGCCCAAGATAGTAGGCTACATGCACGCTAGTTTACAAAGTCCATTGAACATGTGGGAGAAACAGACAAATGTAGGTTTTGTAAAATCGAATTGGAAACAGTCGCACACCTTGTTGCTGGTTGTGACATACTAGTGGCAGAAGCACTGTATACTGAAAGGCATAATAATGTGTCAAGACTGTTTGACTGGGGATTGTGCAAACATTATGGTATTGAAGTGGATGAAAAACACTGGAAAATATGAGCCCCAAAGCATCATAGAAAATGATGATGTTTACATCACATGGGATCACCCATTACCAACAGTTCAAAAGATAGTTGCTAGAAAACCAGATATAGTGGCCCAAGAAAAGAGGATAAAAGTTGCATTGATCATTGAAATCACCACACCCAGTGACGACAGTGTCTTGCATACAGAGAGACACAAAGTCATAAAATATCAGAATCTGCAGGCAGAAATGAGAGCAATGTGGAAGAAAGATACCCAGACAGTTCCAATAGTAGTAGGAGCAACGGGTCTTATAAAAAAGAATCTACAATCATATAACCAATCCATGTAACGAATTGCAGAAGGAGTCATTACTTGGCACATTGCTGGTGCTGCAAAGAGCCCTTTTGGCTGACAAAGATTGAAAGAATACTAATTTCATAAACTTTAATCATACTTTGACTTAGGACTGGAGTCCATTCCTGTCATGGTATTAGAAACCCAAAAGACTTGGAGAAATTAAAAAAGTGTCTAGGTATCAACCCTTATATCATTAGATGGGTCACTAAATGGCACACTGATAGATCACATATAGTCAGAATATGGGAATCCACCTCCAACAGGGTCCGAATGGAGAGATGATAAGTCACTAGAGTCCAAACAGAGAGATGATTAGTCAGAAAGGTCCGAATGGGGAGATGATAAGTCATCAGGTTCCAAATGGAGAGTATTGCTAAAAGTGAATTCATCCTCAAGTCTTGGTGAGTACCTTCATGAGGAGGGCCCTGTTTTTCACAAAATTTCACCAAGACGACACTGATATATAGACTGTATTTTATATAGCATATATCATGGATAGAAGTAGGTCAAAAATTAAAAAAAAGATAGCTGGGTGCACAAGACCCAAGATAAAAAAGTGCCCAATCCTGGTAGGCACACTGGTGCCAGGACTAGAAAAAATGACAGTGTAGAATCCTCAAAATGCAGAAACATTCCTACAATGAGGCCAGGTCAGGCTCAGGAGGAGGATGCCCCCCCTGTTGCAGAAGGAAGTAGCAGTCCACAAAAATCACAAAAACTGATGGGCCAAAGAAGAGTTATAAAGATGATAGAGTGGACTATTGAGGATAAGAAAGAAATTATGTATTGTTACTATTATGCAAAAAGCTCAGAATTTCTAGACACATGATATACAAAAAGATTAGCAGAGAAATTAGAGGACAGAAAAATACTTCCACAAGAAAAACTGTCAGAAGCCTCATTTAAACATTTGTGTTCATTAATACAACAGATTTGTGAAAAAACATTATATAGACCAAGAATCTTTAATCTGTTTGGAAAAAGAAGCATCTGAAGAAGTGAGAAAATATAAACAACAAAACCTAGAGATTTTTGAAAAGTATAAAAAAGAAATATGAACATGGAAAGAAAGAGAGATTTGTTATGGTGCAATATTTATGCAAAGTTGAAAGCCAAATTAATCAATGCAAAAAAGGCAGCCCCAAAGATATTCAAAGAGAAATACAGGTAAAGGCATCCAGATATGGGAAAATTTCACAATAAAAAATAATATCACAGAGAGGGAATGTAGAGAAGAAGATTAGTAAAGTAGAAGTTAAAAACATAGAAGCTGAAGTTATGGAGTGCCTGAAAAGTGAAGGATTGGGTGTAGAAAGTCTAACACAGGTTACATCACAGCATGATGGAATGAATCCCCAAAGTTGGGAGAAACAGGAAGATCAGGATACATCTAAAAAAGAAATATGGACATGGGAAAGAAAAAGAGATTTTAATATAGTGTAATATTTATGCAAAGTTGAAAGCAAAACTAATCAATACAAAAAGAGCAGCACCAAAGATATTTGAAGAGAAATACAGGCAAAGGAATTCAGACATGGAAAACTTTACAATACAAAAAATAAGAAGACAAAGAGGAAAAGTAGAAAAGAAGATTGGTAATGGATGACTTAAAGAACTAGAAACTGAGGTTATGGACTACCTGCAAAATGATGGATTCAGTATAGAAAATCTAACTCAGAAAACACCACAGCAGGATAGAGCAATGGACACCCAAATTAAGGGGAAACCAGTGGGATGGGAAGCAACAGGTCAGTTGCCATACGAAGATATTTTGGAGCCTTTCACAGGAAACCAGTATAAACATTCAGTTGAAGTTGACCAGCAAGAGAAGGAACAGGAAACTGTGGCAACTCTGATGCAGTTAATGTTGAGGAGTGATAGGCCAGTGAGTTCCCATATGACAGAGCAACAAATGACATAGGATGAAATTGAAGAGAATGTGCCACAGGAAGATGCGATACAACATTAGAATGCCCGCAGGAAATGGAGAACAAGGGACGTGCCCTCGATTTAGAAGAAAATGAACTAAGAGAAGAGTTTCTTGATTTAATAGAGACAGATAGACATATTAAGATCAGTGAAAGAAATAGGCTGCAGAAGGTCTATAAAACCCAAAAAGTTAGAAGTTTGATAAAACAAATGAACACAGTGATTAGGACTGTCCATAGAGATCCATGCAGTATAACCTTCAAGAAAAATCTTGATGAGTGGATTATGAACAGAAGTAAACAGGATATATTACTGTGCAGCTAAATTAATAACAGATAAAACTGTATCACAAGAACACAGTGTACTAAGGGAAAGCAAGGGTAGAAATCGAATACCATCATGGAAGTATTAAATAGAGAAAACTATAAAGCAATTAAAACAAGAAGTGTCACTGTTAGAGTAGAATAGAAAAGGGAATAGATCAATAAAAATAAGCAGAAAGATAGACATGATAAAAACAATGCGCAGTATTATAACGGATCAGGATTTATCGTGCACTATTACAAATAATAAACTAAAAATATCAGCACAGGCAAAAAAACTTAGAAGATACACAAATAAATATAAAGAAAAAGTACAAAATAAACAATTCATTGATGACCCCAAAAAGTTCTATAGAGAGTTGGGAAACAAGGTAAAAGGAATTGAAAGACCACCCAAAAAAGAAGAAATAGATATGTTTTGAAGAAGTATTTATGAAGATTCTGTGGAACATAACAAATATGCTAAATTGATAAAAGTAAAAGAAATGATAAGAAGTTCAAAGGTACAGGATATGAAATGGGATGAAGTAACAGCCTGAGAGATTGAAACAAAGTTAAGAAAAGCCTCTAATTGGAAAACCCCAGGCCCAGATGCAGTACCTAACTTCTGGTTAAAGGTATTAACATCTTTGCACAAAGATTTAGCCATGAGAAAGAACTATTTATATGCACCCCAAACAAACACCAACCTGGCTAACAACAGGAAAAACAATGCTCTTACTTAAGAGTGAGCCTGTAAGCTACCCTAAAAATTATAGATCAATAACTTACCTTCCAACAACATATAAACTATACACTGGAATTGATGCTGACAGAGTTTATAGTCATTTAGAAGAAACTTCTATCATGGCAATAGAACAAAAGAGTAATAAAAGAAAGTCATATAGAAAAAAAGATCATTTGTTGCTAAATGAAATCATAATGGAGAACTGTAAAAAGGGGAAGAATCTAAGTATGTCATGGACTGACTACAGAAAAAGCATTTTACAGTATCCCACATTCATGGATAAAAGAGTGCTTAAAAATGTATAAGATACTCCCTACACTGATCGATAATCATGAAACAGTGGCAGACCACTTTGCAATTAAGCCATGATAAAGGACAAATTATTATTCCAGGGATAAAAATTCAAAGGGGGATATTCCAGGGTGACTCCCTGTTATCGCTGCTATTCTGTCTTGCCCTCAATCTGTTAGGCTGTCTACTTAACAGATCAGGTCATGGCTATAAACAAAGTGTAAAGACTTCTCGTCTTCTCTATGCCAATGATTTAAAACTGTACAGCTCATCAGATGAGGAACTGAAAGCACAACTGCAAGTAGTCAAAACTTTTTTAGATGATATAAGAATGTCATTTGGTCTTGATAAATGTCCCAAAGCAACCTTTAAAGCAGGAAAACTGCAGCACCAAGAAAACATCAGTTTGGGACAATAATATGATGAAAAAGAACTTGAACAAGAGGAAGTGAATACATATTTGGGAATTGAGGAAGAATCAACAATAAAACATGAAAAAATGCAAATAAAACTTAGTAAGGAATATTTTAGAAGACTTAAATTAATCCTGAAACCAGCATTGACATCTAGGAACAAAATTCAAGCTATAAACCAATTTGTTCTTCCTATCCTAACTTACAGTTTTGGAGTGATTGACTGGCCCCAAAAAGGTGTTGGACAGATTATACAGGAAAACAAGAAGGATGTTTCAAGCTCATCAAATGATTTATAAAAATCAGTGCATACCAAGATTATATATTCCCCATAGCGAAGGAGGTATGGGCCTCTTGAAATTGATTACATGTATAGATCTGCAATCATGGGACTGCACACATATCTGCTGACCTGACAAGACCCAAACATAGTGAAGGTTTCGAACATGAGGAAAATAAATCTAAGATCACTTCCTTGCTAAGTCTAGCAGAAGCATATCGGCATCAAGCAGGAATGGAAATTAGACCAGAGGTAGATACAAAACAGGCAGCAACTGAATGTGCCAAAAAACAAAAGAAAGAATATAAGGTGAAGGATCAGATGATAAGGCAAGAAATGTGGAAATGCATAAATATAGTTGCAAGTATAGAAAACTTCTGGAAGAACCTCATGTTGATCAGGATCAAATGCAGGAATGGTTAAAGAGAGGCAACTTCAAACCAAAAGATAAAAGGTTAATATTGGTGGCCCAAGATAGTGGGCTACATATACATTGGTTTACAAAGTCCATTGAACATATGGGAGAAAGAAACAAATGTAGGTTTTGTAAAACAGAATTAGAAACAGTCACACACCTCATTGCTGATTGTGATATACTAATGGCAGAAGGACTGTATACTGAAAGGCATAATAATGTGGCAAGAGTGTTGCACTGGGGATTGTGCAAACATTATAATATTGAAGTAGCTGAAAAACACTGGAAACATGAGCCACAAAGCATCATAGAAAATTATGAAGTCTACATCACATGGGATCACCCATTACCAACAGTTCAAAAGATAGATGCGAGAAAAACAGATATAGTGGTCCATGAAAAGAAGACAAAAGTAGCATTGATCATTGAAATTGCTAATAGGAGCAAGGGGTCTTATAAAAAAAATCTACAATCATATTTAGATATGTTATCAATACATGTAACTCCATATGAACTGCAGAAGGAATCATTACTGGGCTCATTGTGGGTACTGCGAAGAGCACGTCACAGTGGTAAGAACGGCATTCACTATTCCTCATTTCATAAGTAAGGGCATTTCCTCCAGAAAGAAAGAAGTTATAACCTCCCTGTACTCTTCCCTCATCAGGCTAACTGAGTACAATGCCCCTTTTGGTATGTACCTTTTCAAGCACCTGCAGCAATTGGAGAAACCACAAAGGTTCCTCACAAGGAAAATTCAGGGTCTTCAGCATTTGTCCTGTGTGGATCATCTGAAATCACTGTCACTTTATTCTGTTTCATACAGACTACTCAGAGGTAATCTCTGCCTTGCATATAAGGCAATCTCTGACCCTGCTTTATTGGAAATGTTGCATATCTACAAATCAAATCTTGCATGAGTTACTCACTATAAAGACCTTAACCTGGTATGTGACATTAATAGATCCTGCTGGAGGGACAGATTTGTCTCCCAGAGGTTACCATACCTTTGGAACAGACTCCCACTTCATGTCAAATAGAGAACTTCATTGGCCTTCTTCAAATGCAATCTGGACAATTGGAGAGGTAACCATAAATTCACCCCGGGGGTTCCACCTGTGTCCCTCTTGGACAGGGGTAATAGGTGCTGATCATGGAAATAAGGGTAGAACTTGGTTAGGCTTGTAAGGGGTCCAGGGCCATTAGCGTAGGATTCTATGATCCTGTAATACACCTGCTGCTTAACTGACTTTGTGGCAGCAAGTGTCAATGCACTGATACATT
The DNA here is from genome assembly GCF_019279795.1 of Protopterus annectens. Lineage (NCBI taxonomy): Eukaryota > Metazoa > Chordata > Ceratodontiformes > Protopteridae > Protopterus > Protopterus annectens. The sequence continues at coordinate 6,491 of NW_025049645.1, forward strand.
TGTTGTTGGGACCATATGGTACTGGGTTTGAATACAGGTGTATATAATACATTTAAATGCATTGCCACCATTCACTGATACTGTGCGTTGGTGTACAATGCACACCTTCACACAAAAATACATTAAAAAAGTGAAATGGGGTAGATAGGACAGTGGTGAAACTGGGTGCAAGCAGGGGGAAGAACAAAGGGAAAGCAGGGCAGGAATCTGCAGGACAGAGGTAGGAAAGAACCATAGCTATCTATTTCCTTATCAGTGTAAAGTGAACATATGTGGAAAATATTAACTGGATGTGGACTGTCACTTCCAGAGAGAGGGGTAACCACAACAAAATCATGTTGTATAGCCAATTGGACCAAATCAAGTGTGTCAAGAAGATGTGTGCAAAATGGAGTGCTATGTATGGTGCAATTTATTTATTTATTTTTTGTGGTACAGGTGCCCATTTTTTTATTTTGAGAGAGAGGAATATTGGGGAAGGGATGTAGGCATGTATGGGTCAGATAATTTGGGTAGGTGAGGAAGCAATTGCAGACAGACAAGAGAAACAAGACAAGAGACAGGGGTGGTGATGGACACAAAAGGTTGGGGACACCATGATTGGGGTGAGGGGTGGTTGTCAAGCTGGGTGACCAATATCAGGGATCCAGACAGCTGCCAGGAGAGTGCAGTACAGCATGTGCTGGATGTCAGAGCAACAGTTTCAGAGACAGCAAGCACATCCCAGGAGGAGCTTCCAGGTAGGCTTTGGTATCTCAACAGCTGAATACTGTTCTATTGTAAAATAATTGAAATTAAAAGCAATAAGTTACTTCTGTGTCACATACCCTGGGGGGAAGGATTGAAGATTGCTACAATTATTAGCTTAAGCTGGAGTTGTTATCCACATTCTTGTTGAAAGTATAGTTAATGGACATATAAAGTGGTAAAATTATTATCCCCTGTGTTACTGTTAATTGTGATGATGTTGCCCTTACCTCTTGCTTAACTTCTTTCAGGACCATCTGGATTGCAGAGGAGTATCTCATCTGCAGATGGTAAGTCAAACATTTTTATGTCAGCACTTCTGAGCAATTTAAAGAAATATTTTAGTTTGTGCGGCTGATGTCAGGCCTGTTGTGTGTACTGCTGTACTGTCTGTAACAGTGGCAGCACTGTTACTTTGTTAGCATATATTGGATTATAGTAGGGTAGGTATAATTTTTTCCTGTGTTTGTTGCTTTTTATCACAGGTGATCATGACAGTTGGAGTACTGGCCCTCTGCCACCTGATGTCAGTGTATCAGCAGACTTTAATGATGATGTTGGCCAAACTGAGGCACAGTCGGGGGGGTGCAGAGGTTGAATCTGACACTGAGGTTGATGTACAGCCATCCCCTGCAATTCCATTGAACACACCCAGTAGGTCTATGCTTACCCATTCCAGTGAGCCTCAGATATTGGACAGGTGGAGGGCAAGTCCATTGATCAGGAAAGTGTGGCTACTGTGGCTTCAGTGCCTGTTGACTCTGACCATAGCTAAAGTGTGGGCAAGGTGCCATGCAGGAGAGTTGATAGGGGAGCTTGGAGGCCCCTGCTGTCCCTCCTGCACCAGGTGCAGGTGTCTCTTCCAGTCCCACTCAATATGTTTAGGGCAGTCATGGAGGCACAGGCAAATTCAAATAGGTGCTCCAGACAAATGCTCAGAGTTGTAAATGTGGCACAGTCTGACATGCATGATTGCCTCCACCATGTTGCCAATTCAAGGGATCAGATTAATGACACGTTAGAATGATGGGTGTCTGTGATGGACCAAGGGGTGTCTGTCATGGAACAAGCATAGTCTGTGATGAAATATCTGCTGGGAGGGGAACGGCATCCTCATTGGCATAGGTCAGCCACATCATCTGCTGTCAGCCAACATGGCCATGACCAATCATGCTCCCATAGTGGTAGTACTTCCAGTGCTCCATCAGTGAGTGTGCTGTCCACACCCAGATGTGACAGGCCATGGGGTCATGGTCCTGGGTATCCCAGTGAAGAGAGCTCATCCAGCAGATATCAGTCACATTCAGGTAGCAGCACTGCATCTGATTAAGGAAATGGATGTGCTGGTACAAGTCTTAGCAGTGCCAGTTCTCATGGTCGGGGACAACAACGATGAACTGCCACCTCTACCATACATGGCTCAACCCTGTCTGACATACCAAGATGTAGAGATAGAACAGAGGTTGGCTGTGTTCATGCATACACTCACACACCAGTATCCACCTGGAGGACCCCTACAGACACACACACACACACACACACACACACACACACACACACACACACACACACACACACACACACACACACACACACACACACACACACACACACACAAAAAACAGTTACTCATTTTGTCTCACTGGCCATCTGTTGGTTTATCCAAATGTCTGCCTGCTTCTTTTTCTTACTCACACACATTCACTGACCTTTTGTGCCAGCCTAAGCTTCCAACCCCCCACACATCATCTTGTGCAAGTGATGATAACTGTGCTATACCCCTGCTTTTTATCTTTTCGATTCAGGGATACATAAGCCGTGTGTCGAATGCTCAGTATGCATCGCTAACCTAGTGCTTAGTATGTCTGCATTTATGATGTTGAGCTAGTAATTTTAGCTTCAACTTACATTGGCCTTGGAAAGTCAGACAGTTGATAGCATCAAAATATCCCAACTTTATAGTGAATGATCTTATGAGGGCTGTGAAGTCAGAAATTGCAGTGTGTATCATTACTTTCTAACTTCTCTTTTTAATGATTTTCCATTACAAACATTTGGTGCTAACCTGAGGGCATGCAGTGATCATCGGTACTTTTGAGAGGTATGACTGTGTGAATCTTTGATGCCTAAGCCCTACTACTTAGTACTGGACACATATAAGTCAAATAAGTCTCTGCTGTCACCTGATAAGGTAATTTCTGTACTTATCTCCCAACCTTTACTTGCTTATCATACCATCTAATGAAAAACAGGGACATGCCACACATCCATATGATTAAACAATACAGTTAAGGTTCAGGACTTACCTTGTAAATGCAGCAGTTGCCACAGGTTTAGTTCAAGGCTGACTGTGTCTGAGTCAAGCAGTACACAGTTGACACACAGAGAGGCAGTGGTTGTCTAAGTTGCCTGGTATCAATGTTACTATATGTAAGTAAGAGGAAGGTTTTAGGCCCCTATGTGGTGAGTGATTGTGCTATGCATTGTCTCTTAGCCAATGCAAGGGCAAACTGAGCACACCTACATCTGCCTGCACACTCAGCAGCTGGTGGTTCCCCCTCTGACTCCTCATCTGCCTGTGGTTGTGGTGACCTTGGCCTTGGTGGTGGGATGTATGCCCCTTCCCCTTGCTGATCCTGCTGAAGCTGTTTCCTCAAGATTATGTTGTGTAGCATGGCACATACTGTGAATATTTCTGTACTCACACTCCACATTCTTAAGCACCCTGGAGAATATTAGGGTCCAACCTAACACTCTCATACTGGACAATTTCAACTACCCCTCCATTAACTGGGAAAACTACTATGCTTTCTGGAATTCATTAATTCCAGTGCCCTGGACCAGTTCATTCTTACCCCCACTAGAGGTAGCAACATCCCTGACCTGGTCATTGCTAACATGGGCAACCATTGCTCTACACCAATAGTCAGCTCCTCCCTGGTTAGATCGGACCACAAACTAATCATCTTGGAAATCTACATCCCTGCCACCCCCCACCCCCCACAAAGGAAACCGCCATGAAAAGCTTCTCCAAAGCTAACTTTGGGTTCCTAAAAACAGAGGTGGCTAACTTCATGGCACCCATGCAAATGGAGAATAGTTGCATGACCACCGAATCATACACCAATGCACTGTACGAACACTTACACAAATGCATAGATCTCACCATACCCAATAGAACCAAGATGCTCTCCTCAAAAAAAAGGAAGCCAATCTGGTGGTCCCCTGCCATAAACAAACTCTACAACAGAAGGAGGAAACTGATGTGGAATAAGGTGAAGTCCCAAGACTGGAAAAACTCCCTTATCAGTCTCAACAAAAGGTTGAGATCCCTCATCAAATCCTCTAAAGCTAGCTATGAAAACAGAATTGCAGCAGATAGTAAAGACAACCACAAGGTCTTCTATAGTTATGTAAAGAATCTCCATGGCAATACCCAGATCTGCTCTGAGCTACTGTACAATGGTATCTCCTATACAAAGCCAACAGATATTGCCAATATTCTGACTGACAGATTCAGTGCTAACTTTACCCCCCCCCCCCCACAGGACCAATCACAATACTAGTAGATTTTCAGGCACCCAGTATTACTGCTGTATAGGTTAAAACAACACTGTCCACGGCCAAGAATACAGCTTCTATGGGACCTGACAATATCCCTGGCTGTGTTCTACATGAACTACAGAGTGAACTGGCACCTCATCTGTGTGCCCTGTTCAATCACAGCCTCACCTCAGGCTTTGTTCCTACTGAATGGCGCAATGCTACAGTAATTTTTCTCCAGTAAGGAGGAGCGACTACAGACCCTGGGAACTATGGCCCCATTAGCCTGATGAGTCTGATATGCAAAGCTATGGAATGCATCATCATGGACCTAATAAACAAGGATATAGGGAATCTCCAAGCTCTGGATCCTACACAATTTGGTTTTATGAAGGGTAGATCATGCCTGCTCAACTTGGTCAACTTCTTTGAGTCAGTCACCAGAGCTGTGTATGAAGGCAAGGTAGTTCATACATCCTACCTTGATCTGGCCAAGGCCTTTGATACCATTCCCCACTCAGGAATCATAGAAAAACTCACTAATCTAGGCATCAACCCCTATAGCACTAGGTGGGTTGCAAACTGGCTCACAGATAGAATCTACAGTGTGAAAGTAGCTGACTCCACGTCAGACTGCCAACCAGTCACGAGTGGAGTCCCACAGAGTTCGGTCCTGGGTCCTCTCCTGTTTGGTACCTACTTCTCTGAAGTCCAGGCCAACATGAAGGGACTCTGGCTGACAAAGTTCACAGATGATTGCAAGTTGGGAGCTACTATTAACTCTTCAAGTGATGTTGACATCCTACAGAAAGGCCTCAATGAGACCAACGACTGGTGTCAGAACAATGGCCTTAAGCTCAATGCCAAAAAATGTGTCGTCATCCCCCTTGGGAAAAACCCATTTCCCTTGAATTACCACATTGATGGTAGTCCACTGAACACAGAAGGCATTATAAGAGATCTGGGAACACAAGTTGACAGCAACCTCTCTTTTGACCACCACATTGCCACTGTGGTCAGAAAGTCCTTCTATGTGGCACATATCATTACTTAGGGTTTTGCATCCAGGAAGAAAGAGGTCATTGGTTCATAGATTCATAGGTTCATAGATTAGTACTAAGCTAACTGCCCTTGCGAGCCATTTTAAGCCTAGCCAGTTATCCCTTGTGAGACTCAAACCCTGCACCTTGTGTTTATAAGGCAAACACCTTAAACATTAGGTCACCCTCCCAACCCTCTACTCTTCCCTCATTAGACCAATCATCAAGTACAATGCCCCATTTGGCATGTACCTCACTAGACACCTGCAACAACTGGAGAGGCCACAAAAGTACCTCACAAAGAGGATCCTAGGCCTAAACACTTGTCCTATATGGACAGACTCAAAAAACTCCAACTATTCTCTGTCTCATATCGCCTACTTAGAGGCAATCTTTGCTTGACTTACAAAACCATGTCTGACCCAGCTCAATTAGAAATGCTACATCTAAAGAAATCCCAATCCCTCCACACCACATGCTCCAGAGACCTCAACCTCATTACCACAATCAACAGAACATGCTGGAGGGACAGGTTCATAACCCAGAGACTGCCCATGCTATGGAATAGACTTCCCATACATGTCAAACAGAGCACCCCACTGGCCCTCTTCAAGAGAAATCTTGATGAGTGGATGGGAAATAGAAAATTCACCCCAGGGATCACTCCAGTGGCTCTACTCAACAGAGACACTAGGAACTAAGGTTGGGTGGCATGATGCCAGGGTGATCCTATGGGCTAGGCTTGTAAAGGCTCCAGGGCCATTAGCCTAGTACACACTTATGAACCTATGAACCTATGAACATGTCCATGGCTCCCCCAGATGTATCTACGCACTAGAACTGTGACTTCAGCAGCCCAAACACACACTCTATGATATTTCTGGTTTGAGCATGTGCCTCATTATGGGGTTCTTCCATGGGTGTATGTGCATTTCTGATGGGTGTCATAAGCCAAAGTTTCAGTGTGTAGCCTGCATCTCCCGGTAAATAACCATGTAGGATATACCCCCTAGCAAACATCTGGTACAGTTGGGAGCTGTGCGAGATATGTGAGTCATGGTAACTGCCAGGGTTGCCAGCACATACATTTAAGATGATTTCCTTGGCATTACACATGACTTGGCAGTTGATAAAGTGGTAGTCCTTTCTGTTTATGTAGAGCCTACTCTGTTCCCCAGGTGGTGCCTTCCTTTCTATATGTGTGCAATCTATGGCACCCAGTAATTCAGGGTAGTGTGCTGCATGGTAGAACTCCTGCATAATTCTGGCCCTCTCCTTAGGTTTATAGGTTCATAGGTGTTTACTAGACTAACGACCACAAGGGCCTTTTTAAGCCTAGCCATGCATCCCAAATCTCTGACATGTTCTGCTACACTTGATAAGCGTAAGCATGGGCCTGGGAGATGAACCATTTACAGGTTACCTGTGAATTACATTATAAAGTGCACCTATGATGTTCAAGAGCAGTTGCAAGGTTGGTATACTAAAGAGTGGAGTCAGAATTTGAAAAAAAATAAAAGAAATAAATACCTGGTGCAGTACTTATATAATTTTTTTCTGTCTGATGTGGCCTTAGTGGGTTAAAGAGATATATGTTAGTAATGTAGATCCGTAAACCAGCAACTGTTTTATTCACTAGCAACTTCTCTTTTGTTTTTGTTGTTATGATTCA
>NW_025049646.1:0-14901 GCF_019279795.1 Protopterus annectens
TGGGACTTCTGTATAATGTTGATGAAGGACCCAGTCAGCTTTCTACAGCATGCTATGAAAGGTGTCAAGACCATCATGGATTCAGTCTGACAAACATTACCTTGCACAAGAGAGGCCATTGGAGTAATTCTGTTTGCATCATGCATAGTTCCTGAACATTGATTCTTTCTCTTGCAAATATACAGGAAGCCATTGATACTCATATCAATGGAGAGATTATCTCTGCTCATTATTTGCTCAATTCTAAACTCCAGTGTTAACCCCAAAATAATAATGAGCAGTAAGATGGCCTTGTGGTAAGATATCTATTCCTACTACAAAGGGTTCAGTCCTGACCTCCTGTCAATGCCTGTGTGGAGTTTTGCATGTTTGTTTTGCTCCTTTCTGGGTTTTCTGGTACCCTGACTTATTTTTGCTTCCCTAAACAGGCTTGTTTACTGGCTACACTAAATTATCCATATATAGATACCATTACCCCCTGTTCTTTGTTTCAGCTCATAAATGAAAAGGGTCAAAGAAGAACCAGTTCACTTACCAGGTTAATGAAAACTGTCAGTGAGATTTCTTCAGAGCCTCAGATAAGTTCGTAGGTTCATAGGTACTTACTAGCATAGCCATCCTTAAGAAGGTTTTAGCCATTATATTTTTACTACAAATAACCCAGAGATGAGTAGAACATTTACATATTGCCCCATCCATGAGGAACAAAGATGTTAAACCACGGATGAATTTGCAGTTACCCATCCATTTGCCCAGATTATGTTTAAGTAGTGTAAGAGAAGTAATAATTTATGTGGCAAAGAAAATGATTCCAAAGAAGTGGTATTCTCTGTGATACAAATCTATTCCTTGATCATGTTCTATATATGTTACAAAAGGGATTTAGATTTTTTGATTGAGTGTTTATGTCCCCAGTGGACTTGCAGACGTGCAATAGGTCTGACAGAGACTGTGTACGTGAGACAGAAATCTACCCTCAGTAATCTGCATGACACTAATAAGAGGGCAAGGCTTGATGCAGTCTGCACAGTTTCTATGATTTTGCACCTTTTTTTTTTAGTAAGAAAGCATTGTCGGAAACTGAGTTCTGTCAAAATTTTGGACAGGTATATACCGAAGAGAGCATTATACCCAATGATCAGGCTGATAAGTGCAGAATACTGGGGAATGATCACATCCCTGGACCTGGGCAATATACACTTAGTAATAAAGTGTGCAAAGAAACAAACATTTTTTTTTTTTCAGTAGTTGATATATGCTGATAATAGGACAGTTCTTTGTCTGCATAGGTTACTAGGTCTCTAATTACTGGATCAATTTTCAGGGGTGTCTTGTCAACATGATAGTTAAAAGGGACTTCATGTTTGCTGAAGCATTTTATTATAAATTTCTTGACATTCAATTTAGCACATAGTTTTGACACCAGCTATTGGTTTGGGAAAAGCCGTCTTTGAGGAGGCTCTTGGTGTCCTCTTGGGAGTTTATGATGACACCAACTTTACAATCATCTCAAACCTGGTCAGCCATAAACCTTTAACAAAAGATTTGACCTCTGAGAAGTAAATGCCAAAAAGGAGTGGTCTAAGGACTGAACTCTAGGGTAAACCACTTGTAAAAGGACTTTTGGAGGAGGTACAGTAGCCTACCCTAATTTCCTGGGTTCCATTTGTGAGCCAATGTGTTATCCAACAAGTTGCATAGGGATTAGCATTTAGCTGGGATAGTTTATGTATGACACCCAAGTGTGGGATTGTGTTGAAATCCTTGTTGACGTCTAGATATGTAGTGTGTACTGTTTTGCCCTTATCCATTGCTTCAGTAACCCTCTTGAAGAAGTCAAATATGACAAATAGGCAGGATCTACTCTAATTTGTAATACTTTGTAATAGTTCCATTAGACAGAGAAAAACAGATAAGTGTTTTTATTTCTTTATCTGATTTGAAATTAATTTGAACAGTGTGTATCTGCTTTAGCTAAGGTCTTTAAGCCTACATTAGTAATTCCACTGCACAGCAGCACTGCATATTTTTGTGGTTTAAGTGGTTTAACTGCTGTCATTAATCCCTAGTTTGATTCTTATGTACTGAGTGTATGTCAGGGGAGTTCAGGACTTGTCTTTGTATTAAGATAGTTCCAAACCAATCAGCTTAGAGCTAAAGGTCTAATTGTTTTCCATCCCACTCGCCCTGTTGCAGTTGTGTTCTTAAACTCAGTGTATTTGTTGTTGCCTGTCCCTTATGATAATTTGATAACATAATTCTCTAACTCTTCCCATTTATTGGCTGTTGAGCTATTTTTGATATAATATAATATACCGTTTATTGACTGCTGATAATAAGCACATAAGTATCATTTTGTAAAGTTTCTCCCCTTAAACCACTCACCAGGCTAAAAAACTTTGATAAAATTGGTCAATATTGAGTGTACTGACACTGTTTGCACTGATGCTAGTATCTCGAATTAGTAATATTTTTTACTATAATTAATTTACTGGTTCTTGCTGGTGACAGAAGAAAGCCTCTGGGCTAGTTGCTTTGTACTGAAATTTTAAAACTCAGTAGTATGTCCACCCAAACATTAAAACTGAATTCCAAGAAGTTATAGTTACCTCTGCACCTAGAGTCATTCCTATCAGTATCCTGGAACAGCACTTCCCCACAACTTCACTAGTCAGCCTGACTGAGATGAGTATTTTGAGACAGTGTAAGAACTGTGGCACGCTGTTTGACAATCATCTGTCACTCAACAGCATATATATATCTTTGGAAGCAAAACTGTCACACACAGTAAACTCAGAAACCAAAATAGTCAGTGGTACACCACACACCACACCTCTCCAAGGCCATCACAATATCACAATACACATAATCCATCATATGCTGTGGTTCTAAAGTTTAACTTCCCCAAATCTCAGAGACTTCCAAAACACAACACAGGCACAAAGCACACACTGTATACTAAACATACTTCCTCACTTAGTATAAGGAGTCCCAAAAGCCACAAATGCTGAGCCGACAAGGCAGGAATCGACCAACTAAGCATTCTTGTTATAGGTGATGCCATTGTAAGACATACAACTGTACCTCTTACCAAGCTGAGCAAGGAAAGAATAATGGTTAGTTGCTTTGTCCGGTGCCATGATACATCAGATCATGCATGCATTCAAGTCTTTGGGCAACAAGTAGCAATATAATTTTGTCATAATTCATACTGGTGTCAATGACTTGAGGAGTACCTCCTGGGATCATATGAAGAGACATGATGGCAATCTCAGACTATGTGTCCAAGACAGGTATGAGACTACCTTCTCCAAGGATGATGCCGAGATATGAGCAAATTATAACTGACTTCAATAATTGGCTTAGTTTTTGGTGTCATTCAAAGGGGGTCCAATATTTGTCATCCTGAGAGGATATGATCGACAGACCATGCTGCTTCACCAGGTATGGCCTGCATCTTGTCCCCTCTAGGGTTTCAATTACTATCTAAAACATTGTCCACCCGCATAGTGCCTTTTTAGGCAATGCCAACCTGATAAACCTACCAACATAATGAAAGAAGCAAAGGAAAATATGAATGTGTCACTGATCCATGGTAGGAGCCTAAACAAGAAACTCGACCCAAGGATGGCCAATCAACTAGATCCACAAGTGTTCCAATTAAAATGTAGTCCTTTAATATGAATAAAACTTCGACTTGAAAATAAAATGAAAAATAAAAAGCTCAAAACTGTCCCTTGAAGATATGATATCGGATATCTTCAAGGGGCAGTTTTGAGCTTTTTATTTTTCATTTTATTTTCAAGTTGAAGTTTTATTCGTATTAAAGGACTACATTTTAATTGGAACACTTGTGGATCTCGTTGATTGGCCATTCTTGGGTGGATTTTCTGTCTTTTTTCTGCCTATATTGTCTGTTTTTGTGACAGACCACCTTTAGCGTTTGGGAATTATTTATTTATTTATTTAAACAAGAAACTCCACTCCCTACAAGCCCTTCTCACACAGGAAGACATTGACAACTGTGTAGTGACTGAGACATGGTTTAAAATAGCAGAGACTACTCCAACTGTGCAGGGCTATAACTTTTTCCGCATGTTTAGACCAACTACTGCACAGAAGGGGAAAAGAGGAGGTGGGGATTTGAGGCTTGCCAAAGTATCACTTATGAATAGGTAGTTTGTCTTAAAGAGGTTTATAACTGTACCTTGGGTGGAAGAGATCTCTGGTTTCAGTTTTATTTTGAAACAGACTGCTTCATGGTCAGACCTAACAAGTGATGAAGATATGCAGGGATGGTGCAAGATGCTTTCATATTAGTAAGGAAAAGATTCAAGATGTTATTCCCCTAGGTCTGACCATGAAGCAGTCTCTTTCAAAATAAAACTGAAACCAAAGCTCTCTTCCATCCAAGGTACAGTTAGAAACTTCTTTAAGAGAAACTACCTATTCCTAAGTGATACATTGGCAAGCCTCAAATCCCTACCAAACCCAGTTAACTCCACTGAATAGTCATCGATGTATACCACCACACTATACCAGCATGTAAATAGCTGCAAAGATGCTGCTGTATCCCATAGAAACAAGTGCAGGGCAAACCTCAAAAACAAACCCACATGGTGGAATCATAATATTAACAAGCTTTATAATAAAAGGAAAATAATTTTAACCAAAATTAAGAAGACTAATTCTGAGAATGTTAAACCACTGGCCTCTGAAATAAATAAACAACTCAGGACCTTAATAAAATCTATCAAAGCCAAGTTTGAGGCTAAATTACCTAACTAAGCCAAAGGCAATAACAAGGCATTTTTTAGTTATGTTCGTAATCTCAAAAGCACAATGCAACAATGTGCTGAGATGATTGTGAACAATGTTACCTACAGTGAGGCTGAAGGCACTGTGAGTCTACTGGCTGATAAATTTAGCTCAATTTTTACCCTTCTGTCCCCTCTGTGTGTCCCTCAAGATATACCTTAATCTGGCTAGCCTCCAGCTATCACACAAGACCAAGTCCTAAAAGTGCTATCAAAAGTTAAAAATACTATATTGATGGATCTTGACAATATCCCTGGATGCATCTTAAATAGCATGAAGCATGTTAGCCACACCCCTACCAATAATGTTTAATCTCAGCCTTCATACAGGTTTTGTACCAAGCAAATGGAGAACAGCTACAGTCATTCCTTAAATAAGGAATGACCTTCCACATACCCGGGCAATTACAAACCCATAAGTCTGATTAGCATCATATGCAAAGCTATGGAAAGACTTATCAAGGAATTATCAATCAGGACATACAGAACCTCCAGATACTGGACCCATCCTAGTTTTGATTCATCAAGGACAGGTCATGCTTACTCAACCTGTTAGATTTTTTTGAAAAGGTTACCAAAGCAATCAATGAAAACAAAACAGTGTCCTCCTCTTTACTGTACGGTACTGAATCCCTCCCTCCTTCCCTTGTTCTTTTAGGTCCTCTCTTTGGGTGTGTTTGTGGCTGAGGGGTTACCTCTCTCTTTTCCCTGTATATTTTTTCTTCAGGATGTGCATGTGCTCCTTTGTCTTTAGGAGGATTCCTTCTCTGCTGGGGAAATTCAGTAATGGGTAATTGTGTCTGTACATCACTTTTATGCCTTAAGATTTGTGCAGAGAGCATATGTATGACGTATGGTACATATAAAATCCAAAGGCTTTGGTACACTGACAGACGTTGAGCTACCATGGCAGGAAATACCTTCTGTTAAGAACACTGCAACAGTGAAGAGAAGGGCATCTACTGTTATGTTAAGATTTTACACAACTGTACTTTACCAAGCCATAGGTTCATAGGTGTATACTACGCTAATGACCCTGGAGCCTTTACAGGCCTTGCTCAAAACAGTTGCCCAGGCATCGCGGCCACCCAATGTAAGTTCACAGTATCCCTATTCAGTAGGGCAACTGGAATGATCCCTGGAGTGAACTTTCTGTTACCTATCCACTCGTCAAGATTTCTCTTGAAGAGAGCCAGCAAGGTGCTCTGCTTGACATGAATGGGAAGCTTATTCCAGAGTATGGGTAGTCTTTGGGAGATGAATCTATCCCTCCAGCATGTTCTGTTAATTGTGGTAATAAGGTTATGATCTCTGGAGTGTGTGGAGCAAGGGGAATGGAATTTCTTTAGATGTAGCATTTCAAGTAGGGTTGAGTCAGACATAGCTTTGTAAGTCAAACAGAGATCACCTCTAAGTAGGCGATAAGAGACTGAAAACAACTGAAGTTTCCTGAGTCTGTCCATGTAGGACATGTGTTTAAGGCCTAGGATCCTTTTTGTGAGGTACTTTTGTGGCCTTTCCAGCTGTTGTAGGTGTCTGGTCAGGTACATGCCAAACAAGACATTATATTTGATGATTGGTCTAATGAGGGATGAGTAGAGAGAAATGATGATCTCTTTCTTCCTGGATGTGAAACCTTTGGTTATAAGATGTGCCATATAGAAGGACTTTCTGACCACAGCGGCAATGTGGTGGTCAAAGGTGAAGTGGCTGTCAACCTGGGTGCCCAGATCTCTTATGGCCCCTTCAGTGTTCAGTGGGCTCCCATCAACGTGGTAATTCATGGGAACTGAGTTTTTTCCAAAGGGGATGATAACTCATTTTTTGATGTTAAGATTCAGGCCATGGTTCTGACACCAGTCACTGGTCTCAGAGAGGCCCTTTTATAGGATGTCTGCATCACTTGGGGAGGTGTTAATGATTCCTAGCTTGCAGTTATCAGTGAACCTGGTCAGCCAGAGTCCTTCTGTGTCAGCCTGGACTTCTGAGAAGTAGATGCCAAACAGGAAAGGGCCCAGGAACGAGCCCTGTGGTACTCCACTCATGACTACTTGACAGTCTGACTTGGAATCCACAATTTTCACTCTGTGAGTCTGTGTCTGTGAGCCAATTTGCAACCCACCTAGTGATGTAAGGGTTAATGCCTAGTTTGGTGAGTTTATCAATGATACCCGAGTGGGAAATGGTGTCAAAGGCCTTGGCCAGGTCAAGGTAGGCTGTATGCACTGTCTTACCCTCATCCACAGCCTTGCTGACTGCCTCGAAGAAGTCAACCAGGTTCAGCAGGCAGGATCTCCCCTTGACAAAGTCAAATTGTACGGGGTCAAGAGTTTGGAGATTTCCTATATCTTTTTTAAGCAGGTCCGTGATGATGCACTCCATAGCTTTGCATACCAGACTCACCAGGCTAATGCAGCGATAGTTGACAGGGTCTGTAGTTACTCCCCCTTTATGGAGCGGGATGACTGTAGCAGTGCACCATTCATTAGGGACATAGCCTGAGGTAAGGCTGTGATTGAACAGGGCACACAGATGTGATGCCAGTTTATTCTGTAGCTCATGTAGGATGCAGCCAGGGATATTATCAGTTCCCCATGGACACTGTATTCTTGGCTTTGAACAATGCAGCTTTTATGCTGCAGAAATGGTGGGTACTAGGCTTTCTTCTGGTATTGTGGTACGGCCCTTGGGGGAGAGAGAGGGGTAAAGTTGGCACTGAATCTGTCAGACAGTATGTTGGTTGTATCTGTTGGCTCAGTATAGAAGGTGTCATTGTACAATAACTCAGAGCACATCTGGGTATTGCCTTTGAGGTTTTTGATATAGCTATAGAAGGCTTTGTGGTTGTTTTTGGTGTCAGTTGCAATTCTGCCTTCATGGCTGACTTTAGAGGATTTGATAAGAGATCTCATGTTTTTGTTGAGACTGATAAGGGAGGTTTTCCAGTCTTGTGACTTCATTTTTTTTTGCAACAGTTTCTTTTTTCTGTTGTAGAGTTTATTGATGGCTGGAGACCACCAGATTGGCTTCCTTTTTTTGGAGGAGGGTATCTTAATTCTATTTGGTATGGCAAGGGCCATTCATTTGTGTACATGCTCGTGTATGATTCGGTAGTCATGCAACTATTTTCCATTGGCATGAGCGCCGAGAAGTTAGCCACCTCTGTTTTTAGGAGCCCAAAGTCGGCTTTAGAGAAGTTTTTCAAGGTGGTCACCTTAGAGGGGTGTAGGTGAGATGGAGATTTCCGTGGTGATCAGTTTGTGGTCAGATTTAACCAGGGAGGAATTGACTATAGGTGTGGAGCAACGGTCTCCCATGTTGGTGATAACCAGGTCGAGGATGTTGCTTCCTCTAGTGGGGGTCAGAATGAGCTGGTCTAGGGCACTATAATTAATAAATTCCAGAAAGCATTGGGCCTTTACATTGGTACTAGAATAGTTTTCCCAGCCGATAGAAATGTAGTTGACGTCACCCAGTATGAGAGTATTGGGTTGGACCTTAACAGATTCCAGGGTGCTTAGGAAGTTGGAGTGAGAGTCTAGGAACATGTTTGAGGTTCTGTAGCAGGCTATGACTTGTATCGTCGACTTACCCATTGTTAGTGTACCTTAAGTATCTTAGATGCATTATGCTGGGCTACCAGTCTAGAGGGATCGTATCCTTTAAGAATATGGAGATACCACTACCTTTGGAGCTTCCAGACATATTCTGGGGATGAGAGGTGTGGAATGAGTTGTAGCCTGGGAGAGCAGGGGTGCTTTCTGCCTCTTTAAACCAGGTCTCCATTACAGCACAGATGCCGACATTCTCCATTTTGAGGAGAGCTTTGAGCAAGTGCATCTTGAGATTTAGACTTCTAGCATTGAGCAGCATGACCCTCTGATTGCATTTGATTGCAGCTGTTACGGTGGTTACATAGCTCAAAGCAGCACAGTACCCCAGCAGCGCAAGGTTTCTATACCTTCCACACCTATAGACCAGTAGCTGCACAGACAAGGGTTAAAAGTGGAGCTGTCTCAATATATATCAATAACAAGAAAAAATTCTTGGGTTGTCAAACAAGATGATGTGCTGGAGTTCCTCCACTTGCATATCACCATAGACAAAATGCCATACCATATCCTTGCCAGCTAATAGTAACCTGCCATGTCCCAATAAACTCAATATATATACTTGAACCTACTGGGGACACTTACCATGCCACCCGACACCCTACTATGCAAGAGTTTAATCATTCTCTACAAACTGGGAATCCTAAATGGCCTCGAATCTATATGCAAAGAGATTCCTGGACTTCTACAAACACCCTCAACCAAATAGTGAATACACCCATGGGGGACTTCAACATACTGGACCTTGTGCTCACAAATATGGGAAAATGCTGCAGCCCCCAAGTATCTTGCCCTCCCTATTAAGCTCTGACCATAAAGCTGTCTCCTTCGAAATCAAAATCAACTCCGTAATCACATTAAAACTAAACTAGTCCAAGTCAAACTACCTTTTACTAGGTGATGCTTTGTCAAAATTCCATGCCCCGCCAAACTCCAACAGCATAGCAGCCTATGCAGAATTGTTTCAGAATTCTGTACAGCCATGTCAATGACTGCACAGAGGTGGCTAAATGTACCAGAAGCAAGCTCAGGACTAGCTCTAGAAATAAAACATGCTGGTGACATCCCAAATTAAACAGGCTATACAACAAAAGGACAAAATATAGCAAAAATCAGGAAGGATAATTTACATAAAAATAAAATCTTTTTCATCAAACTAAACAGGCAATTAAGAGGACTAATTAGGTCAAGCAAAGACAACTCTGAGGCTAAGATAGGCTCCCAGGTGAAAGATAACCATAAGGTTCTACAGCTATGTCAGTAACCTAAACGGCAGCACACAGCGGTGCAGAACTGGTGGTTACTGCTGCCACATTCACTGAGTCTGGTGACATAGTGAACCTATTAACAGACAAATTCAGTTACAACTTTACCTCCTCTCACCACCAACCTCCCCCCAAATACCCACAAACATAACCCGTCCAACTATAACTAGGGAGCATGTGGGTCTATATCAGAAGACCGAATGAAAAAAATGTCGAACGGCAAAACAGTGAAAAGACTGGACCTCGAAGTGCTGTTTGTGAGATCGCAGTACAGTGAAGATTGGAATATTTGCCCTTACTTCACTGTAGTGCGATCTCAGAGTTGGAATATATTTGTAGTGGGGGTGTGGGGGGGGGGTGCAGCCTCCCCACAATAGCAAGTTCGAGGTCCGGTCTTTTCAACGTTTTGCTGTTCTACATTTTTTTCATTCGGTCTTCTGATATAAACCTGAGCATGTACTGGCTGCTCTCTCTAAAGTCAATAACATCCCAGGATTACTCCTGAATAGTTTAAATTATGACATCATCACATGTAGTGTCATTATTTAACCATAGTCTTAAAACAAGCGTTGTGCCATGTGAATAAACAACAGATATGCTCACTCATCTTCATAATGACGGATCTTCGACAGATCCTGGATACTACAGACCCATTACTCTGACTATTCTTATTTGTAAGCCATGGAAAGAATTACCATGAAAATTATCAACATAGATATAGGAGATATCCAGACACTAGATCCATCCCAGTTTGGCTTTGTCAAAGGAAGGTCATGTTTACTGAAACTGGTGGACTTCTTTAAAAAGGTCAGTAAGAAAATGAATGGAGGGAAAACAGTGCATACCGTCTACATGCATCTGGCTAAAGCATTTGATACAAAGGGTCTATATTAAATTCTCGAATGCCAACAATGTCAAATCTGACATTGTTGACATGAGAATAATGAAACTGCAGAACATCGAACAGATAAACGGAAATCTCCGTGAGGAGATTTCCATTTATCAATGTAGTGCGGTCTCGGAGTTGGCATATTTAGGTAGCAGGGGGTGTGGGGGGTGTGCCCCCCTGCTTACACCCTTTATTTTTTTTTTTTGTTGTTTTTATTTTTTTTTATGAACATTAAATATTTTAACAGTTCGATCACTACAGGTTGACATTTAGTGTTTCAAACTGTTAAATATTCAATGTTCTAATATAGACCCCATACAACAGCCCACTTGTGCATTGTCAATAAACTTATGTAACTAAATATACATCCCTTTATAGGAAGCCAGACAGCTAGCTGGCTCACTGATAGACCCAGATTAGAATCGGTGAGGCCACCCCACAAAGAGGTTGGTTATTAGTGGAGTCCCTCCAGGGCTCTCTGCCAGGCCCACTCCTCTTGACATCTATTTCTCAGATGTCAAAGCCAATGTCAAAAGCCTCTTACAACTAAATTTGCAGATGATTGCAAAGTGAGAGGAGTCATTGAATCCCCCAAGATGAGAACACCCTCCGGGAAAGTCTAAGACAGACAAATGCTTGGAACCAAAGCCATGGATTATAGGACTTTGGAAAGTCGGCCACCATGGATAACTATGTGATCAATAAAACACCCCTAAAAGTTGATTCATTAGTCGTGGAACTGGGAACTCATGTAGATAGTATCCTAGCCTTTAAACAAATGTATCCACAGTACTAAGAAAATCCTTCTACATTGCTTTACTTATTAGCAAGGCCATGGCATCCAGGTTTAGAGAGGTCATCATACCACTGTACTCAGCCCTCATCACAGCCATCATATAGTTAAATGCCTCTTTCAGTATGTACCTGACCAAACACGGCAGCAACTGGAGTGCCCACAAAGGTTCCTTACTAAAAGGATACAAGGAATAAACACAATGAACTATGCTGACTGCCTCAAGCCCCTATCTCTTTACTCAGTATCATTAAGACTTCTGAGAGCTGATCTCTGCCCTGCATACATGGCATCCCCGGACCCAGTTTTGATGAACCTTTTACACATCTGCAAAACAAACAGCATCAGACTTAATAGATTAGAAGACATAAATTTGGCTAAAAATATAAATAGACATGTTGGAGAGAGATGCTTTCAGAGAATTCCTATTCTGTGGAATTGGCTCCCATATGTTTCAAGCAGAGTTCCTTCCTATGGATAGCTAATTAGAAATTCACCCCTGGTCTGCTGCCTTCAGATGGACAGAGGGAGTCAGTAAATCACCCCCAATATAAATCAAATTTGTGGCTATCATTTAGGTTGCACAGCTAGGCTAATATGAGTTCTAGTGGTAGTTAGCCTAGTGCACATCTATGAACCTATGGTGGAATCCTAAAATGAACAGGTTCCACAATAATAAGAACACTCATTACATGCAAAAACAAGCTCAGCTTCAGGTTAGAAATTGAAAATTCACCCTGGTTACACCTTTGTCCTCATGGATAGTGGAAGCATAACCATCCAAAATTCACTAGTTATAAACACCTATGGGTACTAGTACGTACACCATACAAGGACTACATGTCTAGGCTTCATACAATCTTCACAGACCGCTAGCCTAGTAAGAACATACAAATCTGTGAATCTGTAAGTAAAAATCTGATAATGCCTCACCTCCAAAAAAGAGAAAAATGAATTTATGGATTAATTCATTATTTATTCCCAGTCCAACTTTGTAGATCACCACATGGGAAAAGTTACGTTTCTGTCACTACAGTCACATTCCCCATAAATTAAAGAAGACAAAAAAAAGGTTTAGCAGTTATGTAAAGAAAAATGCTTGACTTTCTTTAAGTATTCATAGCAGTGTAGAAAGAAAAGTGTATCCCAGATGACTGGAGAAGAAGCATACTCGTGCAAATGAACAAGAACAAAGGGGACATCCACAATTATGGGCAGTACAGAGGCATCAAACTCCCATCACATTGTATATATATGAAAGTTCTGGAGAGGGTGACTGATAAACGGAAACGCAGAGTAGAAGAGTGTAAGATGGGAGATGAGCAGTTCAGATTCAGATCAGGATGCAGCACAACTGACCCAATGTTTGCAGTGAGACAGATACTTGAGAAGAAGCTAGAGATGAGGAGAGAGTCCAACTGGGCATTCCTAGACTTGGAGAAAGCAAATGACAAGGTTCATTTAAAGCTGATCTGGGCAGTACTGTGGTGGTTTAAAGTCCCAGAAATATTGGTAGAATTAGTGCAGGCTATGTACAAGGACCCAATGACTCAAGTACGAACAGTGTTCAGCCTCACATGGGGGTTCCCAGTGGGAGTTGGTGTACACCAGGGTTGAGCCCACTGCTGTTCATACTGGTGACGGACTACATTAGCAAACAGGTTGGAAGGGACAGATCAACAAAATTGCTGTATGCAGATGATATGACATTACAGTCAGACTGAGCAAGAACTGCAGCCAAGGATAGGGGAATGGAATGCAGCACTGAAGGCAAATGGGATGAACCTAAGCACAGATAAGACAGTGGTAATGGCAGCAAACTGTGGAAATCAGAAGCTGAGAATTGAGATAGAAGGAAAGATAGTGGAACAGGTAAATAGCATCAAGTATCTGGGAGGGGTGGGTGAGGAGAAGTGAAGTCTGAATGAAGAGGTCAAAGTTAGAATCAGAGGGCTGCAGTGAAATGGCATAGAATCTCAGGTGTAGTCGATGACAGAAGAATGCCAAAGAATTGGAAAAGTAAGGTGTACAAAACAGTGGTGCAAACTAGTACTACTGTATGGTACAAAACTGGGCAATAAAGGCCAGAAGCAGATGGAAAGGAGCTTAGAGGTGATGGAAATGAAGTGCCTGAGAAGTGGTGAGTAACGTCATGCGTAACAATGTGGGACAGAAGAAGAAATGACAACATAAGAGCAAGAAGTCAAAGTAGTTCCAATTGCAGAAAAGATCAAAAAGAACAGATTACATGTGGCTCAGACTCATGCAGAAAAGCAGAAGGCAATCTGAGTGAAGAAGATTTGGGACAGACAGGAAGAAGGTGCAAGAGGAAACGAGGATGTCTAGCAAACAGGGGATGGAATGTGTGAAAGAAGATCTACAGTCAGGCACAAGTGTCAAAGAAGGCAGAAGTGTGCAATTGAATCAAGAGAGGCGGCATGACAGTTAACACAATACTCCTGACCCTATGTAGAAAATAGGAAAAAGGGGTAGCTGAGTGATGATGATGAGGTAAAGGAAAGTGCTTTTTACATGGGTTCCTAGCAACATAACCACACATCATAACTTCAGTTTTAGTAATGCTTATCTATAATAAAATACAAAATATTCATTTAAAAACAGGGAAAAGTCATATTTTTATTACTGAAAGGACACATACATAGTAAGCAAAATCAAAGGCACAATTAAGCAACAAAGTGATCAGATTTTTGTCTCGTATTTTGGTCTTTTCCTAATAAAATGTGTGGTTTTCTAACAAATCACTGGGATGAAGCCAATAAATAATACATTCATTTGAGTTTAAGATGTCATATCCTTCAGAAAATGGCTGCATGTTTACACAAAATCCTGCTTATGCACAACCTGGTTGTTAAGTATGTAATATTTGAAATGTCCCACTTTTATTTATGGCTTTGTCCAGATTTCTTGACATGAACATTTGCATTTTCAGATTTTATACCCTTCTGAAAATGTATGCTAATCCAACCTATTTATTCTTTAACTTTCTAAGTTTGTGAGAGTAATATTTAAAAGCATGGCCCTGTTTTGGGGCCTTTGTCTAATTTATGCATGGCTTTGTTTTGCTCTAAGAGGTTGAGAAGTATTAAATGAAAAGGAGTAATTGTTTCTTATTTAGATGAAAAGGATCAATGAATTTTAATACAAAAAATCCTAATGCTATCTTATTTAGATGAAATGAAACCGATAAAATAAATACATACAAAATTTACTTTTGTCGTAACTCAACTCAGAGAAAAACTTTCAGTCGTATGCATGAATCATATTTTTACTTTAGATGAAAAGGATAATTCATTTCTTATTTACATTAAAAAGAATCGATGAATATAATGCAGAAAATGTAATGGCATCTTAAAAGATATATAAGTGATAGATTTCACCTTTTCTCAAGCAACTCCGTATTAGCCTGCAAGTGAAAGAAAGAAAGCAAAGCAGCGTGGGAATAGCTAACCCCTAACCCTTTCCCAAACAGGTAATACTGCCCCTTTCCAGCCCCCTGATGTCGGAT
>NW_025049647.1:0-14483 GCF_019279795.1 Protopterus annectens
GAGGCCCAAAATTTGGGAAAGAAACCCATGGAGACACAGGGAGAATGTGCAAACTTCAAACAGGTATTGGTCGAGGTCAGGATCAAACCTTGTTCCTTGTGTATGGGAGGTGAAGACCTTAACCATTATGCCAACTGGTCCTCATATATTATATATATTAAAGCAGAAAAATCAAATAATTCAAGTGCTTTAAATAAATAATTCCAATTTAATAAATCAAAAGCTTTTTCAATATCCAAACTAAGTGGACTTTTCTCTTCTTTGACATCTATAATTGCTTATATAAATAAAGCCAGTCTAATGTAAGTTAGTATTTGATAACATTTTGTTTTAATTTATCCACTAGAATAGACATGAAAAATGTGTAGTCTAAGGTTAAAAGTGAGGTCTGTAAGAGCGGCTCAGCTGTTGATTTTTATTCTTCTTGAGTGCTGAAGGAATTGGTGATGGGAGCGGACTTCAGTGGGCATGTTGGTGAAGGGAACAACGGGGATGAGGAAGTGATGGGCAGGTATGGTGTTAAACAGAGGAATGCAGAAGGTCAGATGGTAGTGGATTTTGTGAAAAGGATGGATATGGCTGTGATGAATATGTATTTTAACAAGAGGGAAGCACAGGGTGACATACAAAGAGTGGAGGAAGATGCACACAGGTGGATTATATCTTATGTAGGAGGGCCAGTCTGAAGCAGATTGGCGACTGTAAAGTGGTGGCAGGAGAAAGTGCAGTTAGGCAGCATAGGATGGTGGTTTTTAGGATGACATTGGTGATCAAGAAGAGGAGGATGAGTGTGAGGGCAGCACCAAGGATCAAATGGTGGAAATTGAAAAAGGGTAATTGTGAGGAGATGTTCAGGGAAGAGTTAAGACGGGCACTGGGTGGCAGTGAAGAGTTACCGAATAGCTGGCCAACTACAGCAGAGCTAGTAAGAGAGATGGCTAGAAAGGTGCTTGGTGTGACATCTGGAAAGAGGAAGGAGGACAAGGAGACCTGGTGGTGGAATGAAGAAGTACATGAGAGTATACAGAGAAAGAGGTTGGCGAAGAAGTGGGATTGTCAGAGAGATGAAGAAAGTGGACAAGAGTATAAGGAGATGAGGTGCATGGCAAAGAGGTGGCGAAGGCTATGATAGGGCGTATGAGGAGTTGTATAAAAGGTTGGACACTAAGGAGGAGAAAAGGACCTGTACCGATTGGCTAGACAGAGGACTGAGATAGTAAAGATGCAGCAGTTAAGGGTGATAAAGGATAATGAGGGAAACGTACTCACAAGCGAGGAGAGTGTGTTGAGCAGATGGAAAGAGTAGTTTGAGGGGATGATGAATGAAGAGAATGAGAGGGAGAGAAGGTTGGATGATGTGCGGATAGTGAATCATGAAGTGCAGTGGATTAGCAAGGAGCAAGTAAGGATAGCTATGAAGAGGATGAAGAACGGAAAGGCTGTTGGTCCAGATGACATACCTGTGGAAGGATGGAGGTGTTTAGGTGAAATAGCAGTGGAGTTTTTAACTAGATTGTTTAACGAAATCTTGGAAAGTGAGAGGATGCCTGAGGAATGGAGAAAAAGTGTTTTGGTATCGATTTTTAAGAATAAGGGTGATGTGCAGAGCTGTAGTAACTACAGAGGGATTAAATTGATCAGTCACAGCATGAAGTTATGGGAAAGAGTAGTGGAAGCTAGGTTAAGAAGGGAGGTGATGATTAGTGATCAGCAGTATGGTTTCATCCAGGAAAGAGCACTACATATGCGATGTTTGCTTTGAGAGTGTTGATGGAGAAGTACAGAGAATGTCAGAAGGAGTTGCATTGTGTCTTTGTGGATTTAGAGAAAGCATATGACAGGGTGCCTAGAGAGGAGATGTGGTATTGTATGAGGAAGTCGTGAGTGTCAGAGAAGTATGTAAGAGTGGTACAGGATATGCACAAGGGTAGTGTGACAGCGGCGAGGTCTGTGGTGGGAGTGACAGATGCATTTAAGGTGGAGGTGGGATTACATCAAGGTTCAGCTCTGAGCCCTTTGTTATTTGTAATGGTGATGGACAGGTTGACAGACAAGATCAAACAGGAGTCCCCGTGGACTATGATTTTTGCAGATGACATTGTGATCTGTAGTGAGAGTAGGGAACAGGTGGGGGAGACCCTGGAGAGGTGGAGATATGCTCTAGAGAGAAGAGGAATGAGGGTCAGCAGGACTAAGACAGAATATATGTGTGTGAATGAGAGGGAGGATAGAGGAATGGTGAGGATGCAAGGAGTAGAGGTGGCAAAGGTGGATGAGTTTAAATACTTGGGATCAACAGTTCAGAGTAATGGTGAGTGTGGAAGAGAGGTGAAGAAGAGAGTACAGGCAGGATGGAGTGGGTGGAGAAGAGTGTCAGGAGTGATTTGTGACAGATGAGTACCAGTAAGCGTGAAAGGGAAGATCTACAAGAGGGTAGTGAGACCAGCTGTGTTATATGGGCTGGAGACAGTGGCATTGACAAAAAGGCAGGAGTCAGAGCTTGACGTGGCAGAGATGAAGATTTTATGATTTGCACTGGGTGTGACGAGGGTGGACAGGATTAGGAATAAGTATATTAGAGGGTCAGCCCAGGTTGGATGGTTTAGAGACAAAGCCAGAGAGGCAAGATTATGTTGGTTTGGACATGTGCTGAGGAGGGATGCAGAGTATATTGGGAAAAAGATGCTAAGGATGAAGCTGCCAGGTAACAGGAAAAGAGGAAGGCCTAAGATAAGGTTTATGGATGTGGTGAGAGAAGACATGCAAGTGGTTGGTGTGACAGAGCAAGATGCAGAGGACAGGAAGAAATGGAAACAGTTGATCTGCTCTGGCGACCCCTAACGGGAGCAGCCGAAAGAAGAAGAGGAAGAAGAGAACTGAAGTAATTGAAAAGTATTTCCAAGATGGAGAAATTCCCATCATTTAACTGGATATCTTGAATACTTTTATGGAAAAAAGGTGGATGATGGTTTGAGGGAATATCTTATAAAATTAATTATTTTATCAACATGTGGGATTTTGTTAGTTTTGTCTTATTTTGTTCTGGACTTCTTTGAGGATGACTTGATTATGTTGCTTCTTTTTAACTTATGATGGCATCTTTTTCAAGTGTTTGATCGAAGTTTGCAAATACATACACACACACACACACACACACACACACACACACACACACACACACATATATTTTCTTTTTTTTTTCATTTTAAGTTATATAGGTTCATAGGTTGGTACTAGGCTATCGGCCCTAGGATCAATACAAGCCGAGCCATAATTCCCTGGATATTTCTTCCCACACTATTTACTTCCCCTGGACCCCTGTATAGTACCATTTGACTGTTCTGAAGATATATGTATTTTGGTGAAATGGCGTAAGAGATGAGTTAAAGTTTTACTAATGCTAATTCTGTTTTATATGACAGGAATTCTGAATATCTTCTTATTTAAGGCTTCTATTTTTTAGTTTTATTACTATCTTTATATCTGGGTTTAACTAACTGAAGTTCATTTTGAGTATTTCATTTCTCTTTATTCCATTCTTTCAATTCTCTCTTATACCAAGCTAAGGAGTTGCCATAGATGAACATTTTAAAAGAATCCCAGATCATAAATTTAACTTTTGAGTTACTGATTTGCAGAGAGAGATTTCCTTAAGCAGTCAGGATTTAAATTATTTTAATTTAGTAAAATATGTGGGGATTTTAGTCATTAATGGTCATTTAATAATTGTGTTCCATATTTTTTATCTGAAACAAAACAAGAGGTTATATTAAAATTTACTATCTTTGAAACAATATCATATAAGGTTAAGATCCTGTTGATCCTGGTTTGTGTACCATAGTTAACTGAAGTATGTAAAACCTGATTTGCTTTCTCTCATAGAAAAAGTATCTTTTAAATTTAGTGATTCTATCTATTTTTAATACCTTGGCTGGGGGAGGAGTTCTCAATTTTCTAGTAGCAGTGCAATCCATATTACCTAATAAGCAATTAACTCTATTATTAAATTTCATTTAGCATTGCTGAGAATAATGTCTAAATATGTCTTGACAGAGGTTACCCCCATTCCCAGAAACCAATATACATTTGCCAAGGTCCATAGTTTATGTTTTAAAAGTACGAGAGATGTTCTATCAATGATATCTTGAGACAATACAAGCCAGAGAGAGCGGTTAACACCAAGACAAACATATGAAGCAAAGCATTACTTAGAATAGGCAATAGAAACATATGCACATGTGTATATAGTTATAGCTATAAAACAAGGGGCGGCATAAGAGGGGCTTATGTCACTCGTTGCATTTTTAGGGCATAACACGAAATACCAAAGTTCATGATGGTGTGTCTCCTCTGATTAACATCACATATTTTAGTCTAAATTAAAATGAAGTGAAATTGCAGCTGGTGAACATGAGCATTTAGCTTTGGATTACGTACTTCTCCTTCTCTAGTGGCTGTTTCTTTCTTCCTTTCCTCAGATGGATTACAATGAGGACTAGATGAGCTTCATCTAGAATCACCATCAAACTCTCCAAGGATAATGACACCAGAGAAGAAGTTATTCACTTTTCCAAACCATCAAACTCCCACTCATGTTGTTGGGTTGCAGAAAAAGCACTGTGATCTCTTTTGTCCTCTTGTCACATTCTGCAAAGTCTACTTTTAAGTACTTCCCAAACCTATAATATATCGATAGATCATATCTCACAAGGTCTACTTTTAAGTACTTCCCAAACCTATAATATATCAATAGATCATATCTCACAAGGTCTACTTTTAAGTACTTCCCAAACCTATAATATATCAATATATCATATCTCACAATGTCTACTTTTAAGTACTTCCCAAACCTATAATATATCGATAGATCATATCTCAAAAGGTCTACTTTTAAGTACTTCCCAAACCTATAATATATTGATAGATCATATCTCACAAGGTCTACTTTTAAGTAATTACTAAGTACTCCCAAACCTATATATCGACAGATCATATCTCAAGGTCTACTTTTAAGTACTTCCCAAACCTATAATATATTGATAGATCATATCTCACAAGGTCTACTTTTAAGTACTTCCCAAACCTATAATATATCGATAGATCATATCTCACAAGGTCTACTTTTAAGTACTTCCCAAACCTATAATATATCGATAGATCATATCTCACAAGGTCTACTTTTAAGTACTTCCCATACCTAGAATATATCGATAGATCATATCTCACAAGGTCTACTTTTAAGTACTTCCCAAACCTATAATATATCAATAGATCATATCTCACAATGTCTACTTTTAAGTACTTCCCAAACCTATAATATATTGATAGATCATATCTTACAAGGTCTACGTTTAAGTACTTCCCAAACCTATAATATATCGATAGATCATATCTCACAAGGTCTACTTTTAAGTACTTCCCAAACCTATAATATATTGATAGATCATATCTCACAAGGTCTACTTTTAAGTACTTCCCAAACCTATAATATATCAATAGATCATATCTCACAAGGTCTACTTTTAAGTACTTCCCAAACCTATAATATATCAATAGATCATATCTCACATTGTCTACTTTTAAGTACTTCCCAAACCTATAATATATCGATAGATCATATCTCACAAGGTCTACTTTTAAGTACTTCCCAAACCTATAATATATCGACAGATCATATCTCACAAGGTCTACTTTTAAGTACTTCCCATACCTAGAATATATCGATAGATCATATCTCCCAAGGTCTATTTTAAGTACTTCCCAAACCTAGAATATATCGATAGATCATATCTTATCATTTGGCCTTTAGTAACTGATAAAGCATCAAGTACTAAGGAAGAGATGAGGGGTCTTTTTCAAAGCTGGGCACGTGTACACCACCACATGACGACTACCAAATTAAATTTCACAATGTATTCTATGATAGGTTTCAATCTAAAACATTTCTTCTTTATTTGCATCTACCAAGAAAACTCCACAATTAGAGCAAATGATTCTACTGAAGCTACCCGTATACCTGCTTCATGAGATTTCACCAAGCATCTATCTGTTCAAGTATTCTTTGTGTTTTAAATTATATATATATATATATATATATATATATATATATATATATATATCATAAATAAGGTAAAGAGGTTTAAAACAAATCACTTTCCTTATCTATTTATAAATAATATACCAGTGAGAGAACTATTTATTTATGTCTTGTCTGCTAATTAAGTTAATATGTCAGTACGGAACAGTAACCGTGATTCTCACACCAATAGTGGGAAAGTGGTCTCTTAAGCTTTTTATATGAATACATTAATGTAAGCTTAAGATTAAATCCGATTCATGTTTCAGTTATTTATTAAAAATTAAACAGAGTATTTAAATTATCTCCTTATTTTTGTACTGTTGTTCAACATGTATGTTAAACAAATGTCTTGTAGCCTGTATATTCCCACCATGAGTAGAACTTGTGCAAAAATGTTCAACGATCTCTACAAACTCTCTGGAAAAGGATTAGACTTTATTTTATCTAGAAAGCCAACTAATTACATGTAAATGTTGTTTATTTTCTCGTTTTCCTTATTCAATATAGCGGTTGTATTTAACTGATATTAAAGTAATTTTACTGGAATATAGTTACAGGTGAAGTAAGACAACAAAGCACTGCTTTTTCTGTTTACAAATGCTTTGAAAATATTTTCAGTATTTTGGTGAAGAAAGTTCAGTACTGAAGACCAACGTATGACCAATCATTTTATTTCTAATGATTTTGGCAGTGAGCTTGAAGTTTGTTCAATTCCTTGTTTCTTCTTTCTGGTCTCTATCCAGACTATTTTTCTTGGGATCTTTTTCAAAATATATATCTCCTCCATGCCTTCAGTGATCGGGATGAAATTATTTCTTATAAAGGAAGACACTTCTTCTATTTTGTTAAACTTTTTAATACCATTTCATTGGTGAAGTTTTATTTTGGAGAAATAGTTGAGTTTATACATTGTTTTGTTTAGATGTTATACTAGTGGCAAACATTTTTTTTCATTTCCTTGGTGTTTAGTTGAATAATCATTATCAAATCTTATACTATACTATGCTGGCCATATTTTAAAGGCAATTTTCTCCATGCTATTTTTAAAACAAGTTCTTTATCAAGAAGTAACAGGAACTTTATTACTCCAGACAGTACAGTTATGTACAATTTTACCATAACAGTAGATGTCTTTCTCTTCACTGTTGCAGTATGCTTTACCCAAGGGATCCCCTACTAAGGATTGCCCAATGTGCACCAAAGTCTTTAGCTTTTATAGACATTGTATGTGACACACATGCTCCTGCACAAGGCGTAGGGCATAAAGGTGGTGTACAGACACATATTCAGAACTGGGAACAGAATAACCTTAGGGTCAATGATATTATTGTCCATCTAGAAGGAGAAAAAGAAATTGAGCCTCTTGGCCAGAAGTGTAAGAAAAGTAAAACAGAAGGCATAGAAGGGAGGGAGCAAATATTCCATCAGTGAAGAGAAGGATATCTACTGTTATGGTAAGATTTTATACAACTGTACTATGTCCTTGCTCATCACTGCTGCAGTATTATTTACCTAAGGGAGAGTACAAGAGCTCAAGAGAAAGCCTGAGAGGAGGATGGCACAGAAGATTCCTCGACAAACCCATGGGGGACAGCCCAAGCGAAGCCTGCCTTAGCCTTGGAAATAACATCCAACTTGTAATGCTTAGTGAAAGTATGAGAAGAGGACCAAGTAAAAGCCGCAAGGATGGAAATGATATTTAGACCCTTGAGAAAAACACCAGTGGAGGCACATGTCCACATAGAATGTATCTTTACTGACAAGGAGAGACATTTTCAATGAAAAGAGTAACAAAAAAATGGCCTTAGACATCCAGAAGAAGATGGTTTACTCAGAGGCAACCAAACACCACATCCTGGGATGAAAGGAAACAAAAGGCTGATCAGATCTGCAAATAACTTTAACTTTATCCAAATAATATCCGAGCTGTCTAGGCAAATCCGCAGTGTGAAGTGCCTTTTCATTGGCAGACTGTGGAGATGGTAAAAATGAAGGAAGATGACTAGACTGATTAAGTGATAACTCACTGACCACCTTTGCCATAAAAGTAGGATGGGTATGAAGAGAGACCCTGTCTCTGTGAAAAAGTAAGGAGGAATAGTCATGAGAGCCTGAAGATCAGGCACACTCTTGGCTGAAGTGAGGGCCAAAAGAAGAATCTTCCAAGTACAATGTTGTAAGGAAGCTAAAGAATTAGGGTCAAAAGGAGCGGGAGTCAATTTCTGAAGTACAAAACTGAGGTCCAAGGAAAGTGAAATAGGCTTCCTGGAGATCTGATATGAAGGATGTCTTTAAGAAATTGCTTGACCTCAAATCTAGAAGTCAAGGGGAATTAGAGGGCAGACAAGCAGAAAATGCTAACAGGGGAGCTTTAACTGAAGAATATGCCAACTCAGCATGGAGCAGATCGGACAAATAAAGGGGGACCCAAGGCAACTCCACAGATAGGGGATCTCGATGGTGAGAGAGGCACCAGACAGAAAAACACTTCTATTTGGACATGTACATTTTCCTGGTAGTGGGTTTCTTAGCTTGCTGTGGCATGTGAAGTACATCCTCAGAAAAAAGGTGCCTAAATGGAATTAATACCTCATCACCCACAGCTTCAGTTTAAGAGTGGACAATTGAGGATGGATAAGAGATTCTTTGTCTTGTGTAAGAGAATACAGTCGGTGAGGTAACTTGTGGCAATTGCCCTTGGCCAAGTGAGAAAGAAGGGGCAACCAATGCTATCTTGGCCAAAAGGGAGTCACTAATATTTTGGGAGAGTCCTGTCTGATCCTGTGCAAACAGAGGAATGCGAGAAAGGCTTTTAGAAGCATTCCCTTGAAAGTAAGAGACACAGTATCCACTTTCCAAACCAGAGTACTTGGAACTCAGATTAGAAAAAGCTGTCTTTTCAGAGTGGAGGCAAAAAAATCTGCCTGAAGAACCCTACAAAAACAATTACATAAGTGAGACATCAGCTGAATTCCCTTGGGGCAGTAGAGAGCCCAAAAGGCTAAGTAGAGAACTGAAAAGGCAAAGGAGAAACAAACATTTTCTGGAGAAAGGCTGGATGGAGATGTGAAGGTATAGATCCTAGAGATCCAGAGAGACCAGAAAGGCCTGGGGTAAAGGAAGCAGAAATAACATTTGCAGAGGTAATACCCAAAAGGAAGGAAGGAATCTTGAGAAAGATCTCAGCTGGGAAAGATCCAAATTGGTCTCCAAGTGCTCTCCTTTCCTGGGACCAGAAACATCTTGGAGTACAATCCCTTCCCTCTTTGGGCAAGAGGCATTACCTGAATGATGTCCTGAACCAAAAGAGAATGTAGAACCTCTGGGAAATGAGACAGCTGTTTGCAAGTTGGATGAGGAATGTCCAAAAAGGGAGGAAGGGATTTCCAAACCACAAAGTCTCCCTGACGGATAAGGGACAGAACCCAAGAGTTTGAAGTGATCTGTAGCCAATTTAGAGGAGACTGGGACAGATGGAGGGACATGAGAACTTGGCTAAGGGCAGCAGAAAGCAAATGGTCATACATTTAATTTATTTATTTCCATTAGTTAACTGGGTTAGTCCAACTGAGCAGATAGCCCGTTTTCAGTGGAGACCCGAGAAGAAAAGCTCCAGAAATACAAAATTTACAATACATTTTATATATATATATATATATATATATATATATATATATATATATATCACTTCGGTGGTAATTGCTGCAGTAAGCGTTAATACATGCCATATACAGTAAGATGCTGTCTGGATTGCGATTTCTCAGCTGGCGTCTTCTGCATGGAACATGTAAGTGAATGATGGAACGCTACGCCGTTTGAAGGTTGTTGTCGCGTCAAGGCCGCAACGGCACGCTAAGTAAAAATCAACTGCCAATCATTAGCAGGCCGGAGTTCCGCTGTGGCGACCCCTAACCGGGAAAAGCCAAAAGACACATACAAACAATATATATATATATATATATATATATATATATATATATATATATATATATATATATATATATATATTAATGTAACATTGTACAATAAGAAGGGTAAATAAAGAAAACAATAGATGTGATTAAACAATATTAGCAGATTATAATACAGTAGTGTGTTTAAATGAAGCCAAATATGTGCAAAATACGGTTTGACAGCTAAGTTCAAGTATTATGTTCAGACAAGAAATGTAGTATAGGTGGAATGTTTTATTAACAGCTTGGTTCAACATTTTTGTGCTACATTTCTCGGTTAACTGTTAATTATACATTGGCAGTAGCAAAATGGTTTCAAAGTGTATACATAGTAGATTTTTAGAGCTATTTTGACTGACTTGTAATACTAAACTTCCATGATTGTTGAAGTGTGAGATGTTTACAGGATATTGTTTAAAACTTTGACAGGCTAAAAGACAAAATATATTTGGTAGACTTTGTGACGGGTAGAGGTGTTTGAGTTTGTGGGGGATTATGGCAAGAACAGGTTTTGGAGTTCAGGAGGTGGTTTTTAGTTTCGGATTTGAAACGAGTGGTACTTGTGATGTTGTAGCATTATGGAAGGGAAACCTGACCAGGTGTGGGAGTAAAAGTGTTTATACAGGAGTTTGCCGATGTTTTTGTTAGGTTTGTAGCTGTCTAGTAGGGTCTGGTCTGAGCGACATGGAGGAGGGCGAACTGGAGTGCAGTGGGATACTAATGAAGAGAGTGAGGGGTAGGCTGAGGGTTCATTTAGCAGGGAGTGTGTGAATTTTAACTGTGACAGATCTAGTAGTTGAGGGAATTCAAGCCATTGGAGTTGGTTCAGGGCAAGGCATTGATGAGATTTGTAAGGTAGATTACTGGCGAATCTAGCTATGCTGTTGTAAGGCTTGTTCAAGTTTGGATAAGAGTGATGACTGTAAATGGGTAAGGATAGAAGAGGCATAGAGAAGAGAAGGGAAGGGAGAAGAAAGGTTTGAGGAAGAGAAACTCTGGATTTGGGAGCTAGGAATTTTTTATTTCTGTAGAGGAGGCCTAGTTTTTGGTTAGTTTTTTTGATACAGTGTTGTAATATGGATGTCGAATTTTAGCTGGTCATCAATTATAGTTCCTAGTAATTTGGTGTGGGGATCGGCTGTGATGGGAGTTTTATTGAGTGAGAGAATGGTAAAGGGAGTGGATTTTGTGATTTGAGAGATGTTCAGATTTGTTGGGAAGGAAGGAAGAGCTTAGTCTTTTTGGGGTTAAGTATAAGTTGGGTGCTCAGTTAGCCATTTTTCTACACAAGTGAAAGAGGTATGCTAACAGTGTGAAAATGGAAAGAAGGTCAGGGGATGTTGTTAGAGGTAGAGATGACAGTGGGTAAGACCATGGCATATTGTATGAGGGAGGAAGATGTGCAGGAGGATTGTAAGTCATTAGTGAAGATGTTAAAAAGTAGAGGGCCCAGAATTGAGCACTGAGGGACAACAGTTTGGGCAGGGAGGAAGGGGAAACAGGCAGATTACCATCTAACAGATTGGAGTTTGTTTGAGAGATAGCTTGAGAACCAGCTAACAATGGGGGGATCAGTTAGTTTGGAAATAATCTTAGAATGAGAGACAGTATCAAAAGCTTTGGATAGGTCAAGAAAGAGACAGGCTACCAGTTAAGTGTTACCCATGGCTTCAGCAACAGTATGTGTGTGAGAAGTAGGGCAACGGTTGGATTTTTATGATTAGGTCTGAAGCTGTGCTGTGTGGAGGTTAGGAGATTAACATTGATTAGGTATTTAAGAGCTGGTTATGTATTCATTTTTCCAGAAGTTTGGAGAGTGGGAAGAAAATTGAGATAGGTCTATAGTTGGGTCTGTGGAGTCATCTCCTTTGTGTAGTGGTATGGTGCAAGATCTCCAGGAATCTGGGACAGTGGATTCTTGAATGGATCGGTTTATGTAGGTGGTGGCAACAGGTTTAAGAGAGAAAAGGGTGTTTGTTTTTAGTGGGGGGAGAGAGAGTGGTTGTCAGGTGGATACATTTGGATGAGTTTCTGAATAGACTCAATGAAGTGAGTATTGAGAAGGGAGGCAGTTTCATTGGGAGAATTATTTGGGAAGGGGTTGGGGGTAGTAAGATTTCCTGGGTACAGTATTTTGCTGATGACAAATCAGAATTTTTTTTGGGTTGGAGTTTTGGGTAAATTTGGGCATTATAGTACTATCCTTTCTTGTCTTTATTGATTTGTTTCTTTGAGAGGTTATGGAATTCTTTGTACTTTTGGAGCAAAGTTGTGGATTTTGTTTGAAGTCATTACTTCCAAGTCTTGTCCCTGTTTTCCATGAGAGACAGAGAGCATATCCTTCAGGAGCCAAGGAGAGTAGGTATTTTTGACCCTATGTTTCCTTAAAGGGGCTAAGGAGTTTAGGATGTCTAGAAATGTGCGACTGAAATGTATAACTGCATCGTTGAAGGGAAGATATTTAAGAATAGACCAGTTAGTAGAAGCTAACAAGTCATTAAAAGTGTTGGCATTAAAGGAGGAGAGGTTTCAACATTCTTTATAGAAGTGGGACCCGAGTATTTGGGGTGAGTATCTGAGAACTTAGGTAGGGACGTGGTCACTTAGGCAGTCAGGTAGGGTGCTGGGGTTGTGACATAGGGTAGGGTCAGAGATGAGAATCCAGTCTAATGTGGAACTATTTGCATTTTTTGTGTTGTAATGAGTAGGGTTATTTATGATTTGATGGAAGCCATGGTGGTTTATGTGAGTTGAGGAGGAGGGAGTGTTTATCTTTTGCCAATCAATATTTACATCACCGAGAAGGATGGACTCATAGGTAATGTTTTGGGAGATCCAGGAAAGGATGGATTCTAGTATGGGAATATTGTTACCGGGTGGTATGTATGTGGTTGCTATGGTTTGAGGTGGCAGTTAACTATGAGAAGCTCAGTTGGATGAAAGTCAGGCAAAGGGGTAGCTAAGGGGGACAGTGTCAAGTGGTCTGTGTATAAAATTGCAACACCTCCACCTTTTTTGTTAGTTCTGTCAAGACGATATAAGTTATAGTGTGGAGGAAGTATTTCAGTGTTTGAGATGTGTGGTTTTAACCAGATTTCAGATAATGTTAGGATATTGGGGAGTAATGGGAGATCCAGGCATGCATTTCAATGACTTTCTTTGGTAGGCTTTGGATGGAGATTTGTTTCATTGAAGGGTATTTTACTTGTGGATGGTAGAGGATGGCCCAGGGTTGGGGTGAATGTCCCGTCTAAAAGTAGTGCTGTAAGTGTGAGTGCGATTAGTAGAATGGCGTGGGAAATGTAAGTATAGGGGATTTTGGCTTATAGGATTTGATTGAGAGTGGAAAGACTTTTGGTTTATATAGTTGAGAAGGGGAGGAAGTGAAAAGGGAGGGTGACGTTAGGAAAGGTAGAGAGTATTCTCTGTGGTGGACTGACGCAGTATGAGAATCGGTTTCATTGACTTCATTCATTCAGATTTGCATGATAGGACGTGAGTTGAGATGTAGAGTAGTAGAATAGCTATAAGGTAGAAGGGGGGTGAATAGTATGTGAGGGACATGGGTACTGGAGAGTGAGGAATAAGTATTTCTGGGGACCTGGGATATTAGAAGTGGAGGTGGGTCAGAAAGTAAAGTGGTGGGAATGAGGTAGTGAATTATGAAGGGGAGAGGTTATGTTGTAGGTAGACTAGAAGGAAAGGGATCATTGTTATGTTAGGGAGAGTGGAGTAATGTGTTTCTGGAGTAACTGGAGAGGTGGGTGGAGAGGTATAGGATTGGATAATTAGAAAAAAGTGGGAGAGGCTAGAAGTAAGGAAGTAGAAGTGGGTGGAGAGGGATAGGATTGGATAATTATAAAATTGTGGGAGGGGTTGGAAATAAGGAGAGTTAGGTATAAGAGTAATGAGAATGGGGCCAGTTGAACCCAAGATGGTGACAAAGCCCCCAAAAGAGACAATCTGTAAGATAGGTAAGTTGTGCAATAACAGTACAGAGCACAAAACAGGTTGTCAGTTTGTAACAGTGATATAGGAAAAAATAAAATCAGAGGCAGAGAAGAAGTGGGGGAGGTAGAGGGTAAATGAGGAGGTAAGGAATATAAGCAAATGGTAAAGTTTTGGGGCCTTATAGAATCTGGCAGCTAGATGCTAGCTATGTGAGCATTACAGAGAAAAGGGAAGGAGAGATGTCTGGTTCAGCAGTGTGCGGCTAGCCAGCATATATAACAATAGATTCTGTATCATACAGTATACAGGGTGGCATGGAAAACATACTTGTCTGTTCATTCTTTCTTTGATAGGCATGGGCCGCTTGCTTTTTGTAGGGTGCCAGGATGCGAGTCGCACTGTTGTTAAGGAAGAAAAGGTTCAGTTTCAGGTTTTCTGCAAGGGGTGTTGTAACCTAGAAAAAAAGAGACAGAGATGTGTAGGGGGACTGTTAACAGGAT
>NW_025049648.1:0-13821 GCF_019279795.1 Protopterus annectens
ATTTGGAAAGAGGGTACACAAAGGATCAGTGTAAGAAGCTATACAATAATGGAATTATAGATAGAAAGGGAATGGAAGACCGTTTTAAGAGGAATAATAATGGGAACATAATGTCTGATAGACATGCAACAGACAAAGCTCGTGGAGTTAGAATGACCATTCCATTCTCTAATAATAATAGAATGATAGAAGAAATTATTAAAAAGAATTGGAGTATTCTAACAGTGGATGAGAAGATTAAGAATATAGTAGGTACTATACCAAAATATTCCTATAAGAATACTAAGTCATTAAAAAGATTATTATGCTATGAGAGAATGGGTAATAACAGAGTACAGTCAACTAAGAAAGGTACATTTCCATGTATGAATTGCAATCAATATTCACATATGGCAAGTACAAATGTTTTTATACATCCTACCACAGGGAAAACATATACCTTTGAGCATTATGCAGATTGCAAACCTCAGGATCTGGTATATTTAGCTATGTGTATGAAATGCACAGCCTTTTATATCGGGAAAATGAATAGAACATTAAGAGAACACATTAGAGAGCACATATATGCAATAAACCAAGAAGATGAAAGTAATGCATTGGCGAAGCATGTTCTAAATGATGTTTCTTATAAATTTAAATTTCTTGCAATAGAACTAGTTAACAAGAGTGTTAGGCTTGGGAACCTTAAGAACTACACTGAGAGGTTGGAGACTAAATGGATTATCAGATTACAAGCCAATAAAATGAATGAGCTTAATGATAGGGTTTCCCTAAAACTCTTTCTTTTGGATAGACCCCTATAACACTGAAGTTCATATTATATTATTAAGACATGTACCTTTAAGGTAGTTATAGGAATAAGGGGGTTCATGGCTTGATGTAGCAGGAATTATGAAAGTTTTTTTTCTGTTTCTTAAAATTTATTTTTATTTAACATTTGTTAACTGGGAAAGTTCAACTTGGAATGAAGCCAAATTTCAGTGGAGGCCTGAGGAGAAATGCTCCAGTTGCATGTCTTTCTAATGTGGGAGGAAAGCCACATGAATGTAGGAAGAACATGGAGACTCCACACAGAAGGCACCCCAGCCAAGAATCGAACTGGAGAACCTCTTTCTGTGAGGCAACAATGCTACCGCTGCACCACTGCGCCATCCAAACTAAAAGGTTTTATTAAAAAGAAAAGACTACACATATGTATATATTTTTATATCTTTATTTCTGTGTGTGTGTGTGTGTGTGTGTGTGTGTGTGTGTGTGTGTGTGTGTGTGTGTGTGTGTGTGTGTGTGTGTGTGTGTGTGTGTGTGTGTGTGTGTGTGTGTGTGTGTGTGTGTGTGTGTGTGTGTGTGTGTGATATATATATATATATATATATATATATGCATTTTTTATGTGTTTTTCCTCTTTGCCTATGTTTTATATAGCTATGCTGCTATCTAGTGACTTTTTAAATGAATTTCACTTTCTTGAGATGTATATTTTTTAAATCTATTTTTAATTTTAAGCAATGAGTATTAAATATCTATAAATAAGTTTGGGTAGATGGACATGTTTAAATGGGTCCATTTTTAGGAAAAGTTTTTAAATATAGAGTGTTAGGATGTGAATCTCTTATATGTTATAATGTTTTAATATTTTTAAAGGTATAAGTACTTTAAGGAACTGATTGATATAGTGAAATCATTGGTTAGTGGTAATTAGTATATTAGATTTTAGTATACTTAAATGAAACCCACAGCAGTCTTTGAGATATCTGATGAAGCATTCAATGAGAACGCAAAAGTGCTCACTTGGTATACTGTTTTATTATTTTTTATGAAGTAAAGTTTCCTTTTAATCATGGTGTTGACTCAACAGTTTTTATTTGTTACTATGCAGATAACACAGACAACCCACTCCTTCTCCCACAAAACACAAATACATGTGAGAGATGCAACTATATAGCCAAACTGGAGGCTGAGCTCTCTCAACTCAGGACTGGCAAGACCAGACAGGAGGAGAAGGAAACCATGCACACCACAAACCCAGTTTCACATAGAACTATCACAACTGCAAAACAAACACATAAACACACAAAGACATACTCGGAGGCACTGATCAAAAATCTACCAAAACTACAGAGGCCTCCAAAGCAGACACCCAAGCAACTGCCACCTCAAGACATAAGACATGCAACACATAGTTCTCAAAGTCAGTGTGCTAAACAGTCACAGCCCTTAAGGCCAAACACAATGCCAGACACACTTGTTATAGGTGACTCCATAGTCAGACACACTGACGTCCCACTCACCAGACTGAACAAGGAAAAGATCACAGTAAGCTGCCTGTCAGGTGCTAGAATCCGCCACATAACACAAGCACTCAGGTCACTCCACAGCAAGTACAAGTATGACTCAGTCATTGTCCATGCCGGTGTGAATGACCTGAGACGTACCTCCCTGGACTACATGAAAAGAGACATAGAGGAGCTCTCAGATTATGTAGCCCAGGCCGGTATGACCCTGACCCTGAGCAGTATCCTACCCTCACCAAGAATGATGCCACAATACAGAGACAAAATGATCAGCTTTAATAATTGACTTAATTACTGGTGTCATTCTAAGGGGATCCAATGTCTGTCTGCTGGGATGACATGCTTGACAAGCCATGCTGCTTCTCAAGGGACGGCTTGCACCTGTCACCCCTGGGCTTCCGGATATTGGCAAAGGCTCTTGCCACCCCCATAGTGCCTTTTTTAGGCAAGGCTCAAATGATAAACCTACCACCCTAGAAAAAAAAATGGAGAAAAACTAAGGGTAATATTGCTCAATGCCAGAAGTCTAAACCTCAAGATGCACGCCCTCGGAGCCCTCCTCAGTATGGAGAACATCAATGTCTGTGCTGTGACTGAAACCTGGTTCAAGGCTCCTGAGAGCACCCCAGCACTATCAGGTTATACCTCATATCATGCGTTCCGGCCCCAAAATCCGGACCGAACCACAAAGGAGGGGAGTATCCATATTCATAAAGGATACCCACACCTCCAGGTTAATGGCAACGCACGAAGCATCGGAGACCATCCAGGTGCAATTAACCATAGGTAAAACTGCCCTACAGTTTGTAGCATGCTACAGACCACCTTCTCAAACTCAGGAAACCCACACAGCCTTCCTGAAGACACTGGAGAGTATGAATGTCTCTCCAAACACCATCATATTGGGTGACTTCAACTACCCAAACATAGACTGGGAACATTACTCAAGCCCCAACACCCTAGCCCAAAGGTTCCTGGAGTTCATAAACTCAAATGCTATGGAACAACTAGTCACCATTCCCACAAGAGGAGAAAATATACTAGACCTGATCATCACAAACATGGGGACAAAATGCTCCACACGGAAATATATCCTCATTGGTGAGATCAGACCATAAATTAATCTCACTGGAGATCCACATCTCGCCCCCACCCCAGCAAAAAGACCACAGTGAAGAACTTCTCAAAAGCAAACTTCACACTTCTTAAGACTGGAGTGGTATCCTTCAAGGCCCCGCGCCAGTGGAAACCACAACCCACGCTGCTGAAACCCTTACAAATGCCTTCTACGAGCACCTCCAGGAATGTATGGATCAAGCAATCCCTAATAAAATCAAGACCCTTTCCACCAAAGGCAGGCACCCGGTCTGGTGGACCCCAGCCATAAACAAACTCTACAACAAGAGGAGAAAGCTACTACATGACAGAGCAAAATCCCTAAAAGGAAGGCATCTCTGATCAATACTAGCAAAAACTACGATCACTCATAAAATCATCCAAGGCCAACTTTGAGAGAAAAATCGCTAATGACACAAAAGACAATCATAAGGCCTTCTTTAGCTATGTTAGAAACCTGGGTGGAAACTGCCAGATATGCTCAGAATTAGTCCAAAATGATAAAAAAATCACTGAACCCACAGACATTGCCAACATACTGGCTGACAGGTTCAGTGCAAATTTCTCCCCTCCCTCCCCCCCAAAAGGAGAAATATCTATCCCACCAGAGTCTAGCCTCCCAAACCTCTCAGATGCCCAGGTGAGAGCTGCTCTCTCTAAAGCAAAAAACACAGCATCAGTGGGACCGGACGGTGTCCCCGGCTGTGTGCTACATGAACTCAATGAGGAACTAAACCCACACATAAGGCTGCTGTTTAATCTTAGCCTTACTACAGGATATGTACCCAAAGAATGGCATACGGTGACTGTGGTCCCACTCCATAAAAGCGGTGCTTCTACGGACCCTGGAAATTACCACCCCATAAGCTTGATGAGCCTTGTCTGCAAAGCTATGGAGAGGATCATAATGGAACTCATAAATAAAGACATTGGGGACATACAGACACTGGATTCTACCCAATTTGGCTTTGTCAAGGGCAGATCCTGCCTCTTGAACTTGGTTGACTTTTTTGAAACAGTCACTAAGGCCATTGATGAGGGTAAGGCAGTTCACACAGCCTACCTTGACCTAGCAAAAGTGTTCAACACAATACCCCACTCGGGCATCATAGAAAAGCTCACCAGCTTAGATGTAAACCCATATGTCACAAGATGGGTTGCAAACTGGCTCAAGGACAGAACACACAGGGTTAGAGTTGCTGGTGCCATGTCAGACTCTAAGCTGGTCATGAGCGGTGTCCCACAGGGCTCAGTCCTGGGCCCCCTCTTGTTCAGCATTTATTTTTCTGAAGTGCAGGCAAACATAGGGGGATTGTGGCTGACAAAATTTGCAGATGACTGCAAACTGGGCACCATAATTGACACTCCATCAGACACAGACATCCTCCAGAGAGGTCTCATAGAAATGGATAACTGGTGCCAGAGCCATGGCCTTAAGCTAAATGCCAAAAAATGTATAGTCATACCCTTTGGGAAAAACAAGGTAACCTCTAATTACCACATAGGTGGTAATCCATTAAACATGGAAGAAGTTATCAGGGACCTGGAGACCCAAGTTGACAGTAACCTCTCTTTTGACACTCACATTGCCAAAGTGGTTAGGAAGACCTTCTACATTGCCCACCTGATCATGAAGGGATTCACATCCAGATCAGGAGAGGTCATTGTACCCCTGTACTCTTCACTTATCAGACCAATGATTGAGTACAACGCCCCATTCGGAATGTACCTTACCCGACACCTGCAGCAGTTGGAAAGACCCCAAAAGTTCCTCACCAAAAGGATAAAGGGGCTCAAACATATGTCATACGATGCCCGACTGAAGAAACTCCAGCTCTATTCAGTCGCATACCGTCTGCTCAGAGGTGATCTGTGCCTGACATACAAGGCCATGTCCAACCCGGAATTAATGGACATGCTCCACCTCAAAAATCCAAATCCACCAGAGCCACGAGAGCAAGAGACTTAAACCTCAACACGGATATAAATAGGATGTGCTGGAGGGACAGATTCATCACCCAGAGACTCCCTACACTATGGAACAGAATCCCAGTCCACGTGAGGCAGAGCCCCTCACTGACTCTGTTCAAGAGAAATCTTGACAAGTGGATGGGAGATCGTAGGTTTACCCTGGGAATCATCTCTGTGTCACTGCTGGACAGAGGCACAGCAAACTAATGGGTATAGTATTCTCATCCTAAGGGGTGGTGAAAGCCACACACACTCTGGCTAGGCTTATAAATGCCCTAGGGCAGATAGCCTAGTATGAACCTATGAACCTATGAACCTATGACTCCACAGTTATCACCATTGCTAACTCACCCTCTGAACTTCTAATAGCTACCCAGTCTTCTTTCAACTCTGTTGAAACCTGGCTCACCAATAATCAGCTCATCCTTAATCCCCAAAGAAAAAAAACTCTTACTCTTTCTCTCCAAAATT
Organism: Protopterus annectens; assembly: GCF_019279795.1. Lineage (NCBI taxonomy): Eukaryota > Metazoa > Chordata > Ceratodontiformes > Protopteridae > Protopterus > Protopterus annectens. Next base: position 5,850 of record NW_025049648.1, read on the forward strand.
GTTATTCATATCAAATCTACTTTTCAAATAAAATCACTAAATCACACTCTCACAGTTGCTGACTCTAGTACTAAACTCCTTGGTGTAACCATTGGAGATCAGCTAAAATTCAACCTCCATATAAATAACTGTATCAGGAAAACCCATCAAAAACTAAGACTTCTCTACAGAAATAATTAATTCTTAACCCCTGAATCTAGAACCATAATCACCCATGCTTATCTTTTGCCATGCCTAACATACTGCTCCCCAATACTCACAAATTTTAACTCCACCTTACTTAGCAAACTCGAATCAACCTATCACAAAATAGCCAGATTTGCTGCACAACAAACCTACAAATCTTACCACTGTATTTCCCTCAGACATCTAAATTGGCTCGAACTACCACACCTACTCCTCTCTAAGCTCCACATTATACACTCCATTATTTATTCACCATCCTACTGTCCAGCACTAGGCGCCATAATCTCCCACTATGTCCCATCCAGACTACTCAGGAGCTCCATCCAAGATCTTTTACAAATTTACAAGCCCAAGTCCAAAATAGGAGCCATTACATACAGCTACCATCCCGCTATTGCTTGGAACAAACTCCCACAAGAAGTTAGATCACTTTGACATCCTAAAGTATTCAAACTAGCCACTAAAGAGTACTTAAAAAGTCACTGGATTTGTACCTGTTCTCAGTCTTCTTGAATATGCCTTCCTAAATAGCAAACTTAACTTCCTCTGTCTTACCATCATTTCTTCTCCTCTATACCAAAACATTTACAACTTAAACTAGACTACTTCATCATTTTTACCTAACACTATCTCCTTTCCTTCCACTGCAGTATTCTTCATAACATTTTTATAGACAATTGTAACTGCATATATATGATAATTGTTCTACAAGTTTTATTATGAATGATTATAATGTTAACTGTGTCAGTAATGGTTATATTTTTTGTAACTATGTTTTGGAGTTTTTCTCCCTTGGCATCTGCTGAAAAAGGGCTTTTGCTCAGTCAGACAATCCCGGTTAACAAATGTAAAATAAAAATAAATAAATAAAAACACAAGACAAATCTCCTCAATTCAACACACTGCTAGTTGAGAGTTCAGACACAGGAACTTTAAAACAATACTGTAGGATAGTCTGACATAAATATAGAAAACAGCTAGTCTAATCTTACTATGTTCTATCTATTTCTAAGAGAAATACTAAAGTCTAAGATGCTACATACATACAGAGCAAGCGAGTGCTGGTGAGTAGATGTTCAGAAGACAAATGCAAAATGGTATCTCTTTCTCTTTGAGATCTCTTAAACTGATAATACATAACTGCTGACTCATTTTAGATTACATCATTCTTAACACTTCTCTGGTTCCCAGGCTAACAGAAACTCAAAATTTACATTTCTCTTTGTAATCTTGCACCTAGCCAGGAAGCCACAGCAATAAAAAACATTATACATGTTGTTCTTCTTCTTCTTTCGGCTTTTCTCAGTTAGGGGTCGCCACAGCGGAACTCCAGTCCGCTAATGATTGGCAGCAGATTTTTATGGTGCCGATGTGCCAGCTCGACACCCAACCTTCAACGAAGGCATGCCCATTCACGCTTGTCTTTCGAATGCCACTTGACCACGGGGAAGACATGCAGACTCCACACAGAAGGCGCTCCAGCCGAGAATCGAACGGGAGAACCTCTTGCCGTGAGGTGACAATTGCTACCGCTGCACCACTGTGGCTTTAAAAGACATTATACATGTAAAATCTAGTAATTAACTCTTATCCTAAGACAATAGAAAGAATTCCTTCATCCATACATCCTGTCTCTGAGCTTTGAGATCAAACAGTCATAAAATGCTTTACTTTATCAGCTTTCTTCCAGCAGGGTGCACTGTGGTTACATTTTTGAAGTTCAGAACACATAACACAGATTTTCTTACATTTAGTTTTCTTACATTTGTAAAACAACCTGTGGATTATATTAATATTTGCAATGACATAGAATTATCTACAAAATTCTATCTAGCTGGGCTGGCAGCCTTTCAGCCTTTTTACATTTCCCCCCCTCCCCCCAAGAACTAAAGCTATTTTTTCAAGTGACCCTTGAGAAATGTTGCTTGAGAGGGTTAGGTCTATCTGAGTATACCTTACCCATTCCCTATCTTGAGAGCCCATCTGCTTTGGTGTTGCTAACCCCACTGCGGTGGTGCTTCACTAACATATCATATGCTTGCAACCCTAGGCTCCATCTTATCAACTTGGCATTTTGCTGGCTGGCTTGGTGTAACCATGTTAGGGGATTGTGATCTGTAACTACAGTGAATTTTCTTCCATACAGATAAGGCTGAAGTTTCTGCTGTGCCCACACAATGGCTAGACATTCCTTTTCTACAGCTGCACAGCATTCCTCCCTAGGTTGTAGCCTATGACTGAGATAAACCACTGGGTGCTGTTCTTCCTCTGAAGAAAACTGGCTAAGTACAGCCCTCACCCCATGGTTTGAAGCATCCACCTGCACAACAAATTCTTTACTGTAATCTGGACTGAATAACACAGGAGGTCCTCCCAAAGCTTCTTTAAGCTTCTGGAATGCCTGCTCACATGTTGTGGCCCACACTACCTTATCCGGCCTGTTTTCCTTGTCAGGTCTGTGAGGGGAGCAGCTATGGTACTATAACTGGGGATGAACCTTCTGTAGTACCCTGCTGTCCCTAAGAATGTCCTAACCAGCTTTTTGGTAACAGGTGCAAGCCATGCCTGAATGGCTTCCACTTTTGCAGGTTCTGACTTGATCTTACCACTCCCCACTCTGTCCCAGGTAGGAGACCTCTGCCATACCCACCTGACATTTGCTGGGGTTAATGGTCAACCCTGCCCTCTGTAGTCTGCCCAGCACCTCACTGACATGTTGAAGGTGCTCTTACCAGGAATGCCTGTAGATGGCAATATCATCTAGGTAAGCAAGAGCAAACCCTCCTGCTCCTGCTCAGATATGATCTACCAGCCTCTGGAAAGTTGCTGGGGCATTTTTCATCCCAAAGGGCATCTTTGTGAACTCATACAAGCCAAAAGGAGTCACAAAGGCTGACCTCTCTCTAGCACTGGGAGTCAAGGGCACCTGCCAGTAACCCTTGGTAAGATCAATGATGGTAAGATACTTAGACCCACCCACCTGCTCTAGGGCATCATCCGTCTTAGGCATGGGGTAAGCATCTGATTCTGTGTGACTATTTAATTTCCTGTAATTCACACAGGACTTGGTTCTGCCATCCTTCTTTGGCACCAGCACCAATGGAGAGGCCCAGGGACTGTTGGACTCTTGAATTACCCCTAGTTCCAACATCTCCTCTATCTCCTCCCTCAGAGTCTGTTTGACTCTCTCATGTACCCTATAAGGGGCCTGCCTAATAGGCCTTTGGGGTCCTGTATCCACCTGGTGCTGCACCAGGTGGGTGCACCCTGGTTTTCTAGTGAACATGTCCCCAAACTCCTGTAACACTGTGTGGATTTCTCGAACCTGAGTAGGAGATAGCTGCTGGGACATTGCTACCCTTTCCACTGAGGTATCAGTCCAAGCCTCACTGAGGAGATCAGTTACCAGATCTCCCTCAGATTCTTCCTGCAATCCACTGCAAATACTCAGCACAAGGGCCTCCCTACCATGGTAAGGTTACATCATGTTAACATGGTACAATTTGTGCTCCTGCCTCCTGCCTATCAGTTCCTCCTTGTCGTTAACATTACTTACTTTTCTTACAACCTTGTAGGGTCCCTTCCAAGCTTGTGTCTGACAGGAATGAGAACCATTGCTGCCCTACAGCATACTCTCTAGCTCGAGCATTCCTGTCATACCAGACCTTTTTCTTTTGTTGGGCTTCTGCCAGGTTCTCCTGGGCCAAGCCCATGGGTTCTCTGAGCCTTGTCCTTAGGTTTAGGACATATGCCACAACAGACTCCTTGTGGGATTCACACTCACCTTCCCACTCATCATGAATTAAATCTAGAGGTCCCCTCACCCTATGCCCATACAGCAACTCAAAGGGTGAAAAAATGTGGATTCTTGGGGAACCTCTATGTAAGCAAACAACAGATAGGGCAAATATTTTTCCCACTCCCTCTTGAACTGGTCTGCAAATGCCCATAGTATGGACTTGAGTGTAGAGTTTAAACTCTCAACAAGACCATTAGTCTGGGGATGGTAGGAGTGGTCTTTAGGTGTTTCACCCCTCAGTACTTCCACAGACAAGCCAGCAGGTCTAACATGAAATTGGCACCTCTGTTGGTCACTATTTCTTTTGGGAAACCTACCCTGCTGAAAATATCTAACAAAGCATTTTCCAGTTTTTCTGCCTCAATGGAGGACAAAGCCACTGCCTCAGGGTATCTTGTAGCATAATCTACTACCATTAGGATATACTTTTTCCCTGTGGAACTTGGGGTACTCAGCGGCCCCACAATATCCATACCTACACTCTGAAATGGCTCCTCAATCACAGGGAAAGGTATCAAAGGAGCTTTCACCTTGTCTCCTGCCTTGCCTACCTTTTGGCACTGCTCACAGGTCCTGCAGTGACCTGTTACATCTCTGGAAATCCCAGGCCAATAAAAGTTCTGCATAATATGTCTCTGTGTACATTTTATGCCCATATGAGCTGCTAAGGGAATATCATGGGCTATGGCTAGAAGCACCAGATGGTAGGCTCTAGGCACTACCAACTGCTGTATTCTCTCACCTTCTAGCCCTCTCTCAGGGGTCCACTCTCTATACACTAACCCTTTATCCCAGTATACAGATTCCCCCTTTCCTTGAGAATCAGGTGCCTCACTAGCTACCTGCCTCAGGCCTTGCAATGTAGGGTCTGAAAGCTGAGCCTGTCTCAACTCTCTCTTAGTAACCCTTCCCAGCTCCCCTTCCATAGGAAGTCTGGTATCCTATGACAGTGATGCCTCACTGTCAGCCTGGGTACTACTACTCACCTCTACCTTTGCAGTCACTCTGTCCAAGGGAGCATCAGTACCCACAAGCAGCTGTGGCTCACCTTCAGTCTCACTGCTACAGAGTAGCTCCCTCCCTGAAGTAACCACCTCACCAGTCCAGGCTGCAAGTATGGGGTCTGACTGGGTCTCCCCCAGGCTACCAGACTCACATGCTTGTCTCGAAACCTGACTGCATGTAACTGCATTGACACATCAGAATCTTTCCCTATTAGGACATCTTCAGGATGGTAGTTTGGTATCCTTGTTGTCTCAAGACAACCTACTGCTGGCATTTTGTCCTTCCCATTTACTGGCTTACCTTTTGTTGCCCACCTTGCCTCCATGGACATCTATATGCCACATGGCCCCACTGGTTGCATTTAAAACATTTATCCCTAGGTCCCGGATGTGTACCTGGACTAATGGCTTCCCCTGCTACTGGCAGATTCTGTTGGGACAGCCCAAGATGGGGGTCTCTTTTTCTTAGAATGCTTTGTTTAGTTTCAGAATACAAGTAATTTTGATTACACTCCAGCAACAGTGACCCAAATTTCAAAAAGGACACAATGGCCTAACTCAGAGAGTGACAGACACACACACCACATCCTTCCTGTGGGCAAGTGAGGATCCTGTAGGCTACACAGGGATTAGTAACTTACTATAGTACCTTGGTTATACTAGTATGTGTAGTGGTGAACCAGGCACACTTAGATAGTACAGTTGTGTAAAATCTTACCATAACAGTAGATGTCCTTCTCTTCATTGTCACAGTATCCAAAACAGAAGGGATCTCCTGCCCAGGGCAGCTCGGTGCTTGACTAGTATACAAAAGCCTAATGATCATGTATGTACTGTATATCACATTTATGGTCCTTGTACAGAACATAGGGCATAAAAGGGGCACAACTACACAGCTACCCAGAACTGAGTTGCCCCAGAAGAGAACTGTCTCCATAGAACAAAGGAGTCCATGCACATCCAGAAGGAAAAAATGAAGAAGAAAAAGGGGAAACTCAGCAAAAAGGAATCTAAAACAGAAATAACAAGATGGGGTTGGAGGGAGAGAGACAATACTTCAACAATGAAGAAAAGGACATCCACCATCATGGATACATTTTACACAATTATACTGTGTCCTTGTATATCACTGTTGCAGTATCAAAAATAGAAGGGAGAGTGAAAAGACCCAGGAAAAAGAATGGGAGGTGGAAGGCCAAGAAGAACCCTCAACAAACCCACATAAAAAGGTGTCAGCCAAACCTGCTCTGGTCCTAGAAACCATATCCAACTTTTCTAATGCTTAGTAAAGGTATGCACTGAAGACCAAGTAGCAACTTCAAGAATGCAATTGGTTTCCAACCCCTTGAAGAAGGCACCAGAACAGGCAACAGCCCTAGAGGACTGAAGTCTAACAGAACTAGATGATGATTTGCCATGAAAAGTATAACAAAAGGAAATGGCCTTAGATATCCAGGAGGAGATTGTTTGCTTAGAAACCGCCAAACCCAATGTCCTAGGATGAAAGGAAACAAAAGGCTGATCATACTTATGAATGGTATTACTTTTATCCAAATAGTACTTGAGCTGTCTGTGCAAATCAATTCCAATGTGTATATGACCCTCAACACCAGACTGAGCAGAAAGGGAAAAGGAAGGGAGTTTTACAGACTGATTAAGGGACAATTTATTTTACTACCTTGGGCATAAACAGATTAGTATGAAGGAAAACCCTGTCCTTGTGAAAAACTAAAAAAAAAAGAATGGCCAGAAGGACCTGAAGCTCAGAAACCCTCTGAGCAGAAGTAAGAGCCAGCAACATGACAGTCTTCTGGGTACAATATTACAAAGAAGCAGAATCTGCAGGCTCAAAAGAAGCCTGAGTCAATTTTTCCAACACAGAGTTAAGATCCAAAGGAGGAGAACTATGTTTACTTGGAGGCTTAATATGCAGGATACCTTTAAGAGATTGTTTGACCTCAAGATGAGAAGTCAAAGCAGGATTCAAGGACAGACAAGCAGAAATGGCTGACAAGTGGGCCTTCACTGAAGAATAGGCCAGACCAGACTGGAGTAACTTGCACAAATAAAAGCCAGAGGGACCCCCATTGAAAAAGAGTCCTGGTTATGAGCATGGCACCAGACAAAATCTTTTAGATTTGGACATACAAGATTTTCTGGTGGAGGGTTTCCTTGCTTCCTGTAAAACCCTTAGCACATCCTTAAAAGATGTGTCCAAAAGGAATCAAAACACTATCACCCACAGTGTCATTTGAAGAATGGACGAGTGAGTATGGATGAGACCCTTTGTCCTGTTGAAGAGATCCAACTGGTGAGGTAACTTGTAGTGATTGCCTATAGCCAGATATATTAAGAGAGGGAACCATTGCTATCTTGGACAAAATGGAGTCACTAGCAAGATTTTTGGGGAGCCCAGCTGAATCTTCTGCAGGACTCCTAGAAGTAGAGGAAGAGGATAGAAAGCATAAAGAAACATCCCATCCCAAAAGAAAAGCAAGGGTATCTGTCTTATGGCACTCTGGAACAGAAGAGAGGAAGCTGCCTGTTCAGAGGGGAGGCAAAAAGATCTATCTCAGGAATACACTGCTGATGGACAATGTCCAGAAACACGTCCCTATGAAGCATCCAGTCATGAGCCTGTGCTTTGGGCCTGCACAGAGTCTGCTCTAGATTGTACTGTGAAGAAATGTATACTGTCTGAAGAGCTGACTGATATGAAAGCCACCTCCCAAGCCTGCAGAGCCAGCCAGCAGAGGAGGTAAGATTTTGTGCCTCCCTGCTTGTTGATGTACCACTTCACTGTAGTGTTGTCTGTGTTCACCTTCAAGGGGCCTGGAGAGAACTGCCTGTCAGGCACCAGGATCTGCCACATAATGCACACACTCAGGTACCTCAACAACAGGTACAAATATGACTCTGTCATTGTACATGTGGGTGCAAATGACCTGAGACATACCTCCCTGGACTACATGAAAACAGACAT
>NW_025049649.1:0-14241 GCF_019279795.1 Protopterus annectens
CTCCCAAGTTGCGCAATGCACTACCACCTGGAAGTTCATATGTAAGACATGGGATATGGTAGACAGAGGATTCCTGTACTGGGGGAGCACCTTGAAGTGCTCTCCCCCCCAGAACCAATGTCTGTCCCTCAGGCCTGCAGTTGTTAGTGAAGATTATTATCGATCCTTCAGGAATTGAGTTCTCGTATTTTCATTCAGTGTTGTGAACGTACAGATAAATGCAGTCTATGAGAGTATTAGTATATGAAACACTCTTTGATTTTAGATCACAGATCAAACAGCAGTCATAAAAGTGCCATCAGGGCAAGGAACAAAAACATTGCGCCTCCATTTGAAAGAGTATTTTCAGTTATTTACCTGTTTTGAAATCATTCGGTGATATTTAAACATTCAATGTAATCGAAAATGGATCTGTTTTAAGACACGGCTGGCATCACTATAATAACCGGGAAGGTCCCAATCATTTTACTTATGTGGAAACTTCAGTGAGCACTTCACTACACTAACTCAGTTCCTAAATCTATTAAACTGCTCTGGAAGCTAGGCACACACCTCATGAGGAACGTTCCACATTTTGTCTTTTAAAAATCCCATGATCATTGCAGTTTCACATTGAAAGGGTCTGCCCTACTACACTCGGTGAAGTACTTTAAATTAAATTAAACCATCTTGTGAGCATCCTAAATTAAGTTCTTATTAAGTTGGTTATTAAAGTTCCACAATTTACTCATTTGTTTCACATTATGACAGGTGGTATGACACACATTTTGGAGACAGAAGGTTGAGAGCGCTGCAAACAATGAATCGCACTAAACCAGACAGAGTGTGTGAAAGAAGTAACTGCGAAAAAAAGTGGGTGGTTCAGTAGACTTACTGTTAAGTTTATGCATGGAATTCAACCCGACACTATGACCTCTCAGGCATGTGGATGCACGAGATAAAACAACTTGTTTAAGTCTATCAGTCACACTATACTGGCTGAGGGAAAGGACGTAGGCCTCAGCCACTCAGGGACAAATCGCAATAGAATCAGAGATAAATCCAGAAATAATTAGGGACGCTTTTACAGTATTAGTACTATTAACTTGTCATTGGTAGAATAAGAACATGAATTATAACAAGAATGTACTTAGAGTCGTAGGACACAAAAGTGGGGGGGGGGTCCCTTCCCTCTTGCTCTATGGTTCCAGTGCTCATGTGTACTTTACGTATTTCGGCTGTTAATTCCCACAGGAGTTGATTTGTAATAGCACCATTTTATAGGATCATAGGATTATAGGCGGTCACTAGGCTAATTGTCCTGGGGCCCTTACAAGCCTAGCCAAGAGTTTATCCCCAAAAAAGAAACCTCAGTCAAGACCTATCACCCCTGTTAATGAGGGACAAAGGTGGAATCCCTGAGACAAATTTGTAGTTTCCCATCCACTCATCAAGGTTGCACTTGAAGAGGGTCAGCAAGGTACTCTGTTTGACATGTATGGGAAGTCTATTCCAGAGATGGAGCAGCCTCTGGGAGACGAACCCGTTTCTCCAGCAGGTTTTGTTGATGTCGCATATTAGATTTAGGCTTTTCACACAGGTAATGTGCAAGGAGTTAGACTTACAGATATGGAGCATCTCTAGAAGGGCAGGGTCTGATATTACCTTGTAGGCAAGGCACAGATCACCTCTGAGCAATCTGTATGATACCAAGTAGACTGATAGTGATTTCAGCCTGTCCAGATAGGACAGTTGTTGGAGGCCATGGATTCTCTTTGCGATGTATTTATGTGACCTTTCCAGTTGGTGCAGGTGTTTGGAGAGGTACATACCAAATGGGGAGCTGTACTCAGTTATAGGCCTAATGAGGGAGTAGTACAGAGAGGTAATAGCCTCCTTTTTTCTGGTTACAATTCCTTTACTTATAAGATGAACCACGTAAAAGGCTTTTCTGACTACTGTCACTACATGATGGTCAAATGTGAGATTGTTGTCAATCTGAGTATTCTGGTCACCCACCACAGGTTGTGTGCTAAGGGGGTTGCCGTTGATGTGGTAATCAGTAGGGGCCATATTTTTGCCAAATGGTATAATACATTTTTTTTGCATTTAACTTAAGACCATGACTTTGGCACCAGTCATTTATAGCTATGAGATCCTCTTGCAGTATGTTAACATCATCTGGGGAGTCAATGACAGCACCCAACTTAGAGTCATCCACAAACTTGGTAAGCCACAGGCCCTTTGTCTTTGCGTAGCCTCTGAGAAGTAGATGCCAAACAGTAGGGGTCCCAAGACAGATCTCTGGGGAGCAACACTAGTGGCAGGTCTGCTGTCAGAGGTTATGGCATCTATTTTGACCTTGTGGGTCATATTGGTGATCCAGTTGGCCACCCACCTGATGAGATAAGGATTTATACCAACTTGAGTTGCTTTTCAATTATACCTGAGTGGGGGATTGTGTCAAAGGCCTTGGCCACGTCAAGGTAAGATGTATGTACTGACTTTCCCTCATCCAGGGCCTTGATGACAGTCTCAAAAAAGTCAACCAGGTTCAACAGGCAAGAGCTGTCCCTGATGAATTCAAACTGGGTGGGTCAAATGCTTGTAGGCTGCCTATGTCCTTGTTTTTGAGATCCATAATAATATCCATGGCTTTACAGATCAAACAGGTCAGAATTGTTAAGCTAATGGGGCGATAGTTTCCCAGGTCAGTAGTGGCACCACCTTTGTGCAAGGGGATGACAATGGCAGTTCTCCACTCTGCTGGAATGAAGCCTGTAATTAGGCTGTGGTTGAATAGGGTGCTCAGTGGCAAAGCTAGTTCTTGCTGGAGGTGGTGCAGAATACAGCCTGGGCTACTATCAGGTATCATGGAAACTGTGTTCCTTGCCTTGGATAGGGCCTTTAACACTTGATCTATGGAGATATAAGGTGTGGGACAAGTAACGTTATTTTTTAGAAAAAAATAAATCCATTAAACTCTATCATGGAGTAAATGTGCATTTTCATATAGCATGAGGCATCATCAAGCTGTCTTTTAATTTCTTTGTCTTAACTGCCTGAATCCAAATCTACTTGTACACCTCCCTTGTCTGCCATAGAGGAAGCATACTGATTATAAATAACTAAATTATGCTGTGCTTTTTTTTCTCTATAAATTTGTTAAATTACTGTTAAATTATCCATGTACACAGATGTCTCAAAACCTCAGTCTCAAATTGTCTCATCACTGGGTGATAAGGTGGTTGAAATTCACAGTTTCTGAATGTAAAGAATCATAAACATAATCTAGTAACTCGTTATTCTGAGTAGCATACTAGCACTTTAAATCTAGAAACCAACAGCGTTTTTCAATATCTACACTAAAGCAAATTCTGCAACATAATAGTTAACAAAACCCAAACCTTTATCTATAACTTCAATTTCACCAGCTGTAAAATATATTTATAGAGTCACAACATTATTAATTTCACATTGTTATTAACATTATATGGTATGTTCTTTCAAAATATTACCACATTTTCATTGGCCAGATTTATGCTTCCTACAGCACTCTTAAAGGATTAGTAGTATTATTGTTACATTTATTAAACTGTGAGCCGTGAGCTGAATTGAGCTGAATCACAATTTGTAACTGTAGTAGATGAAAAATCTGGATAATTAGAATCGGTACTTAAGTATTATCACAACCAGATTTTTACAGAGGCGTTAGTGTGACTGTTCTCGGACAGGAAGTGTATGTAATACTGATAAAGGTTTTTAAAGTGTAAATACTATTGTTTCATACTGTCTAGGCAGCAGGACTTGGAATAACAGTAAAATTCCTGTTCCTGTTTACCACGCATTATCGACCTTAACTGTCTGTGAATCCTTACTTTTGTGTTGAGACTTTCCACAGCTCAGCATATATTTCAGGTCAATATGGTGCATGTAGGCAGTTATTCTTCTGCCGTGGCTTGTCTGTATCAGCATACAATGCGCTCTGTGAAAAGGGAAGTTTCCCACACTCCATGGATTTTACCTCTCTTGTCTGTCATAAAATGTTTTTGCCCTAAATGACCAGGCATTGCAGTCAGTAATGGAAAACAACGAGCATTGCAGGTAGTCAGCAGAGGCATGTTACCATTTCATAGTACCTGAAAAGTGCTTGCGATTGCAGATCAACGTTTTTAGCAATGTACATAACTTTACATTGTATACTTGCTCAAGTCATCTCAACTCCCATTTCCAGGACAGTACAATATGGCATGCAGGTTGAAATAATTGCATATCACGTTAATTTCACAACATGAACTGCCCCGAGAAAGAACCGCGCAACAGGCGGACTTGAAAGAAGATAAATGCTGCCAGTGAAGTGCGGAAAGAAAGATGAACACTATGTTTTTTTTTTCAATTTTATTGACATCACTACAGATAATACAATGTAGTAGTATACATTTCTCCAATATTAATGACAATATTTCCTGATCGTTATGTGCTATTCGCAGCCTCGAATATCTGGTTGCGATAATACGTAAGTACCTTAGAATCATTCTCAGTGACTGATAAGTCAGCAGAAGTTTTCAGAATTGAACCACCCCTATTCATTTTAATTCTATTTGGCTTATGTGTTTTATCAGCTGAATGTACAAATCTAAAAGCTTTTTTTCTTTTTTTTCTTTTTTTTTGTACACCACAAGTAAATTATCCGATTTTCATAATCAGCCATATCACCACATCACTCTTAAATGCTCTTTTTTCCTCTTTTCAAAATCTGTCTCAGCTACTCTCATTTTTTGCAAATATTGTAATACTATTATTTTATATTAATAGAGATCAATACATGTTTGAAAAGTAAAATTATAGTTATCAATGGAATTACTGCACATTATCATTTGTCCATCGTACTATATCAGCAGTTTCAGAAATACTTTTGTTGTAGTCTTTTGTACTGAGTTCCATTTAGCCATACAGGTTTGATTGTGTGAGTTAACCTTAGTTTCTACACATACTAATAACATCTAAGTTAAAAGTCCTTTTCCAAATTATCTTTTGATAAATGAAAATGTCATATTATCCATTTAAACACCTTAGTTAACTCTTGGAATGCATGGAAGATATTTTCTAGTCCATTAACATTTTTCTTCTTGGCATTCTGCCATTGTCTGCCACTAATAATTGTCACACTGACAAATGAAAGCACATAACATCTTCACAATCCTTTGACAAACAGCTACAAAATCTTCTAAGTTTTGGGAGGACCACCATATGTAGAGCTGTATAGCCCAATAAAAAAAATGTAATTATAGACAATTTCACAGTTAGGGTATATATTGATACATATACTGGCTTCAGGCTTGAACATTAGTCATTGCCATTGGAAGTGTATTATTTCTGTTAAATAGAGAAATGTGATGACCAGTGGTGATTTAGGCACTCAGATGGACAGCACTGATGTATACCATTGCTGTCACTACCTCTTCATCAAATGTGCTATGGACAGCAGCACAAGCAAACAGTAGAAGTTATGGTGGGTAATCCAAACATCTGTACACATGTTTACACGTCATCCTACTTGTTATCATATTCACTTAGACAGCAAACTAGTTATTTGTAACATGCAGTGTGTCTATTTAAGACTGTAATACCTCCAGGAAAAAGGCAACCTTCAATTGCTTCACTGTACGGACTGCAAAAAGCACTTCTATGCATTTGCTGATGCCTTCCTAACCTGACACAGCTGTTTCACCAGGCTAGCTGAAGGCAACAGACTGTGCCTGGGGAATAATGTCAGAGGAGATGCTCTGAAATGCCATGCAGGTACCTAAAGCTTCTCCAGCTTCTATGTGGCAGGAAGGCTGCAGTTTGTCTGTTTGCCATGCATGAATACTGCCATTGTATATACAATTATATTAATGTAGCTGTAGTACTTGTTTATATGGTAAAAATATTTGTTCGGTGCTTGCCTGTTGCAGATGTGAGGCTCATAAGGAAAAAATGTTGTTATTACAGGAAAATGCTGATAATGCTATGCCATATCCAGGATGTTTTTTTTTAATACGTTTTACAAATTTGCAGGTCTCATATACATAACCTCTACAGTTACTGCATGTGCAGTTGTCATGTTGTTGTGGAGCACTGCATGGGGATACCCATTTGACTCAAACCACATGCCAGCCATGTCTTCCACAACACTTGTTATGCCCCAAAGGCAACCAGCATACAGTTTTATATGCACCACTGTGTGTGTGTGTGTGTGTGTGTGTGTGTGTGTGTGTGTGTGTGTGTGTGTGTGTGTGTGTGTGTGTGTGTGTGTGTGTGTGTGTGTGTGTGTGTGTGTGTGTGTGTGTGACATTTAAACATCTATGAACATGGCTCCCTTTTAAATGGATCACTGTGTGCATGGCACAGTGTGCTCCACACAATGTAAAACCATGACCCAAGAAAGTAAATACAAAAATAAAACAATACAGATATCACACTGCAGAGAAGTTTAATCACATAAAACCATAAAAAGCTTTCATCCCAAAAGTAAGGACTTCATCAGATACAACCCATCTAAATAGTGCAGTCTTATAAAGTTATAGTAATTAGTCACATGTAAGAACTTTACCAATAAAAATTATTGACCAATTTCCAATTAATCAGAAAATGTGTGTATTACCACCACACATTAAATATCACAATATAACTTAAAATATATATAAATACACAATATGCATCTATACATATTTGTAGTATAAAAATACAAAAATGTAATCACTAGATTAAATATCCATAGATTTTAATTGCAAAATGCCACTAATTGATGTCTTGTCATTCAAACTGGGGGAGATGCTGCATTTAATTTAACCTGCCAAAAAAAAAATCAATCATTGCTCACCAACAACCACCTCTTATGGGTTTAGGAATTTTTTCCACCACATAGAATATTTCTTTAAATCATTACACACTATAGCATGTTTATATAATGCATTGCTAACATCCTTTCTTTTTATGGCATAATTAATGCTTGCAAATTCTAGTTTTTAGTTACCTTTCTGTCTTTCCAACATAAAGACTATCACAGGACATACATAAAGAAATCTAAACAACCTCAACAATTTTACAATTACATTTACAATTGTTTCAATGCTTCTTGGGTAAGATATAATAGCTATACTGGAACTGTCATAAATTAAATGGCACTGTGAACATGTGCCACATTTCACCATGTGATATTGTTACCCCTGCTTGACTGGTCTTTCGACTATATCTTTTATATTCATACCTGTTTTACACATAAATGTGGAATGTCCAGTTCAAATAAGACATTCCCCCAAAATCCTTAAATTCCAATTCCTCATAATAAGACCTTTCATTTGCTCACTGAGATTAAAGAATAATAAAACCATAGTGTTGTCAAAACAATTGCCAGTGTTTCTAACTTTAATATGTAAATCAGAGGCCTCCCTCAAAATACGTGCATATTTGTTGCTCCTACCATCTTTAATGATATTCATCATATCAAAAACTAATTTGTTTGGATAGCCTATTTCCAAAAAATATTTATTTTTATTTATTTGCAGTTGGTTAACCAGGATAGTCCATTGGGCCAATAAGAACCTGTTTTCAATGGAGTCCTAGGGAGAAAAACTCCAAGACAAATCAATGATTACAGCAGTTACAATTACATTTTAGGTTACATTTAGTACAAAAAACAAACATTGCATTTGTAAATATACAGTTTCTTGAAATGGAATAATACAATTAGAGAATTATAAGATGCTATTTACAATTGGCTTAGTATTTGCTGGATGCAAATATGAAATTAGAGTCTGGAATAAATGAGATAGTTGCATGTAGGTAGAGGAGAATAGGCTATGTGGGGTGGGAGCAGGAGCATTCCCAGTATTTAACTGAACACATTCACTAATAAATTAATTTTCTTTTGAAAGAAGTCTAGAAATTCTGACAAACTGACCCTTCAACAACTTCTATTTTGCCAGAATGGGTGGTGACTAGAAAAGTGTAAATAGGAATTGGAAAATATGGGTATACAAAAGACCATAAATTCATAGGAAAGACTCTCATTATTTTTTGTAAATACTGATATCGAAGTAATCTATACTGGTTCGATCCATAAATGGGTAAATTTAAGAAATTATGTACTATTGTTGATAAAACACATAAATTCAATAAATAAACAAGTAATCCCTGTCCATAGGATTAAAATGTCATCTAAAAACCTCAAGTAGAGTGGCATATATTTCCATTGCTGAGATCCCATAATATTCTGTTGCTCACAGAACCAGAGTACAATATTAACAAAAACAGGTGCTGAAGCAGTACTCATAGCTATACCTGTAGTTTGTTTAAAATACTCTTCTTCTTCTTCTTTTTCTTTCAGCTTTTCCCATTAGGGGTCACCACAGTGGAAAAATGGTCCACAGTCAAAAATTACAAAATTGCTGTATAAAACCTATTCCCATAAAATCTACTGTGATATTGATATCCATGTGATTCATAGTTGTACCAATATTAAAGACTTCTCTAAACCACTCAAGCCCTAAATCATGGGTTGTAACTAAGAAGAGATATTTTACATCAATATTAACAAATTGGCCATCATCCACATAATTTACATTAGCAATCTTTCTAAGACAAACCCATGAGTCTTGGAAAACATGACACTTATTTTCAAAAAAAATCCTTTAACTTATATTCAACCTATTTAGCAAAAAAGGTTCTGTCTTAGATCTCCCATTTAGGGGCACAGAGAATTAATTATTGTGGGAAGAAATTTCCAGGGAATTGTTATGGCTAGACTTGCATAGGCCTTAGGGCCGATAGCCTAGTACCAGCCTATGAACCTATATGTCAGTCACCCTGCTAGACAGGGGCCCAGAGAAGTAATTATTGTGGGAAGAAATTTCCAGGGAATTGTTATGGCTAGGCTTGCATATGCCTTAGGGCTGATAGCCTAGTACCAACCTATGACCCTATGAACCTATGAACCTACTATAGGTCTAATTGGCAGATTTTTTATATTTTTATGGGATACCAAAAATTGATGATACTACCAGATGTTCCACTTTCAAATATTTAATATTATTATCAAATCCATATGAAAACACCATCTAGCCACACATCAAATTTACGGTACTCTATGTTTATCTGATTTAAAGTTGATAATTCAAAAAATTCTTCATCATGAAAATATTGGAGCATCTTAGCAGTATACATGGTTGTAATCTTCCCCTTTGTCTGGTTTCATTACACATATATTTGGATCATGAGACAATTGACATAACAATATGTATTTCATTTTACTTAAATTAAAATCTTGTTGTTTTTTATGTCACTTGTTTTGCTGTTCCAAATTTCTAATATCAGACTCACTCAATTTTTTCAAATAATAATAATGTAGGATGTAATGCATGGTTAAATGAACTCATCCTGCTCAATATGTAATTTTTTTCCAGCTCCCTGATCCATAATGAGCGAGCAGTTCATCTTTCTTAAAAATAATTTAAACTTTGTTAATGTATCAACCAAATCAAAACCTTTGGTGGGAACAAAAGAAAAAATGTTCTTAAAATTTTTACCAGTTCATCAGTGACAGGTATATGATTATATATATAGATCTTAAAACCATCAACATCATATAGAATATCCACACAAGAAGTATTTAGTAACATATAATTCTCAACACCCTGAGAATCTTCCTTCAGGTTCTTAAAACTAGTAGCCAGGTCAGGAAACATTCCTATAACAAGCCTACATTCAACACTTAATTCAGTATCAGATTCTGGAATGACAGACATTATAATGGGAGGACATGCTCATGATCTATATTTTCATATTCAGTATGAGAATTCAATGTTTTCCTTCTCCTTTTTTTCTGTTTCCCCATTTTCTCCGCCTATTATTTTGTTGGCCCAAGATGTAAGGGAGCTCCAGTACATTTCCCCAATTGTTCCTCTGTTCTATCAATCTGGAGGATCTATTCAGGCCTATTAGTGTAGAAGGATACACCTCCAGAGGTGGGTGTTCCAAAAAATTAATCTGATATTGTTAATCCTCGTCCACTTCCTTACGTATGGGTTACAGTTCCGATATAAGAACTGAGCCAGCCATATACCAAGCTCGCGCCAGAGATAAACTCTCGAGCTAAGCAATCTCTTACCCATAATCTCCCTCTCCCTGTTACCTCAGATTTTGTTTGCCTCGTCACCATCAGGTTGTGTCAGGCTGTTGCTCTTGAGCTAAGTGAAACCTTTTTTTGTCCTTTTATTTCAAAATAAGGACTTTTTCTCTCAGAAAAGTTGATTTTCTGATCTCTCTTACCTTATCACATTTAGCGACTCCCTTTTCTTTCAGTTTTCTAAAAATGTTTTAGTCACTTTCACCCTTTTTATCTAATGTAAGGTATCAGTTGATTACCATAGTTGGTAGATAGCCTTTCCTTTCTTTCCTTCGAGTAATTTTGTGTTTTTGTATTATTGTTGGTATTTGCCTTTCCTTTAACATGACAGATAAAAAAGGTAGTACTGGTTTTAAAAGATGTTATGATTGTGGACATAAACTACCTACTTCAGATACACATTCTTTGTGTGTTTTCTGTTCAGGTGCACCTCACTTAACTGTTGACCCACCCTGTGGGATTTGTAAGAATTTTTCCAACAGGACACTAATAGAGAGGAACAATAAACTTTTGCTGAAAGGGTTACTAAAGTCTCCCTTTTCAGAGGCTATTTCTGGGTCGGAGGCCTCAACCCCTCCATGATCCTATAAAAAGAAGTCTGAGGATGCTTCTAAGGCTAAATCTCCTCCTTCGTCCCCGGCTGGGGTCTCATCAACCAAGAAAGAAAGCAAAGATTTCTGCTTCAGATCTGACCCTCTTGGATCTGACACCTTCGGTGCCTAGATCTTCAGCTCTGAAAAAATCCTCGGCACCACCTATATCTATGGCACCGATGTCCTTTGCTGTATTGGAACCGAGGGGCCCCTCAGTTCAAACTTCTTTACTGGCATTCACCTCACAGTCAGCGTAGACCACCATTGTTTCAGAACCGACAGCTAGTCCTTGTTTACTATTTTATCGTTTCCAACCTCGGCATTGACAATTACTTCGGCACTAACCTTTTCGTCGGTGCAGACCATTATATTGGCACCGATGACTTCCTCGATGCAGACACCTGTAGTGCAGTCCTTTACAGCACCGTTGTTTTTGGTGCAGTCTACTGAGATGGTCACTGACCTGCCCTCATCTCTAGATAGACCTGTTTCCCCCTCAGCTGTTTCTGTGAGATCTACCAGAAGTCTCTCCCGACATGACGTATTGCGACTTGTGGATCAAGTACGTTTGGCCAGAGGAATTCCACCTCTCAAGACCTATCCTTCTCTCTTGAAATCTATTGACATAGCACAGTCTTCCCCCTCTATGTTTCCCTTTATGGATCTCTCTAAGGAGCCGCAGTTGCCTTCGTGGCAGAAAAATTTTGCTACGACCCAGGATTTGACTTTTTTCAGCCATTCTGGGACTCCCAGTTGGCAGGCTGGATCACTTAGGGGAGAGGTGACTTTCCCCTTGGGCTCTCACCCCTCTTCTAGTGGACCTGCCTTCCAAGTCATGGAGAAGGCCTTGGCATCTACCGCTGATACTGTGCTTACTATCTCACCATCCTCCTCTGGACTACAATGTACACAGTTTGCTTCTAGTGGACACCAGGAGCAGAGGTCTCAGGATATACTCCCACAGGATACCCTCTTGGTGTTATCTTCCCCAGCGTCTCCCTCTGAGGAAGTTCATCGGAAATCCTCGTGCAAGAGGAAGCATATGGACTCCACTGAGGAGTCTCTTACTGAAGACACAGACTTTGATGATGGGGAAGGGTCCCCTCGTTCACCTTCTGATGTATCCTTTGGTGATATCCTAGAGATCCTTAAACAGAGAAGTGAATGGCAGTCCTCTAACCTGACTTCTGAGGAGTCTGTGTTCCTGCAGGCTTTTCCTGCCCGGCCCCCTACCTCCTGGGTTACCCCACCTGCAGACGAACTGGTCCGGCTCATTGTGCAGCGTGCATGGAAGACCACTGATACTGTTAAGGCCATTCCCCAGAGGCCAGACAAAATCTTGTCTGCCCCTGCTGCTGAACCTCATTGGTCTAAAGGTCTCCCTGTAGATGCTCTGGTAGTGGCAGCCACAACTAAGAAAGACCCAGCAGAAGAGGAAAGCCAGACTATCCATCTGCCCAACAAAGAGTCCAAGGCATTGGATAGGATAGGGAAGTGCACCTTTGCATCAACGACCTTTGCTATCAGGTCCCTGAATTATATGGCACACTTCACCAGGCTTCAAAGAGACCTAGTATCTGAGGTCTCTGAAACTTTGGCAGGTGCCGTGTCTGATAAGGACTGTGACAAAGTGGCGTCTCAGCTGGCCACTATTGAATTGATTTCAAACTCCTCCATACACTTGGTGTCCCACGCATCAGAAGGAGTGGCTAGAGCAGCATGTTCAGGCATTGTTTTGAGATGACATGCCTGGATGCGCTTGTGTAATTTCACAGAACCCTTCAAGGCTTCCTTTCTCAATGCTCCCATCGAGTCCTCCTCCTTGTTTGGACCCAAAGTCAAAACTACATTGGCCAGGTGTGAACAGGATGGTAAGACCCTGTCTGCCATAGGTGTCCGTTATTCTTCCCCCAACATGCTTTCTCCAAAAATCAAAAGAGTGAGAAGATGTCGTACAGAAAATCTCAGGGTCCTTTCCGTGACAGGCCAATTTTTCCCCTAGGAGCAGAGGGGGGGGGGGACTCACAAGGAAGACGCCCCTTTCAGGGCAGAGGGGGTCCGCATAATCAGAGTTCCAGAGATTCCTTCTCCAGGCAATCCTACCAGTGCCCCTGAAGAGTGGCCCAACCCCTTTCCTCTGGAAGTGGTTGGGGGACGTTTGTCTTTGTACCCTTCTGCCTGGCTAACCATTACCAACGATTCTTGGGTACAAAGGATAATAACCAGAGGTTACAAGATCCCCTTTGAACTTTGTCCTGTCCCTCCATCAACATTTCCCAATGTTCCACCCAGTCAAAGGGAAGAAGCAGCTCTAGACATTACAAAGCTGCTAAACAAAAGAGTCATCCAAGTAGTCCCAACAGACCAGATAGGATCCGGATTCTACTCAAGACTATTTTTGGTGCCAAAGAAAACTGGGGACTGGAGACCAATTTTGTATCTCAGTGTGCTAAATAAATTTGTGAGTGTGCAAAAATTTCGGATAGTCACTATACAGTCTATCATTCCTCTCTTGGAAAAAGACGATTGGATGTGCTCGATAGATCTTCAGGATGCGTACTACCACATAAAGGTGGACAGACCATCAAGAAGATTCCTGCGCTTCTGTGAGGGAGCCAGTCATTACCAGTTCAGAGTACTGCCTTTTGGACTCTCTACAGCCCCCAGAGTGTTAACAAAGTACATGGCATTTGTCACACCTCACCTGCAACTTCAAGATTTTCAGGTTTTTCCATATCTAGACAACTGGCTCCTCTCCGCCCCCACCAGACACCTACTGGAGGAAGCCCTGGCATACTCTCTCAATACTATCGAAAAGTTGGGCATAACAATAAACTGGCAGAAATCCAATCTCACCCCTTCTCAGTCCACAGAATTCATAGGGGTCATTTTGGACTCAAAAACTTGCAGAGCGTCCATACCGGAACACAGAATCTCAAGAATCATACAGCAACTGTTACCAGTTCTCTCAATGGAAAAGTCCACAGCTCACTCGATCCTGCAGCTGTTGGGCTCCATGGCAGCTTGCATCACCATTGTCCCCTTAGCCAGGTTTCACATGAGGCTTCTACAATGGCTGCTACTCACCCAAATGGTATCCTTTCCAACTTCTCCTTTCAGCCAAGATTCACATAACTCAGAGATGCAAACAAGATCTAAAGTGGTGGTTGAACCACAACCCATCACAATGGTCTCGCCCCTACTCCCCTCAACAGCACAAGGCTACAGTGACCACGGATGCCTCCCTGATGGGGTAGGGAGGGCTATGTCAGGGTCAGACAGACCAAGGCACTTGGTCCAAAGTGGAGGCCCATCTGCATATAAATGTTTTAGAGCTGAGAGCGGTGCTTCTGGTGTTGCAGGCATTCCATCACTTGCTGCCATCAGGGACAATTGCGATACAATCAGACAACATGGCGGTAGTCTGGTACATCAACAAACAGGGCAGAACCAAATCCTACCCCCTCTGTCGAGAGGCCATGAGGATATGGCAATGGGCGA
>NW_025049650.1:0-14314 GCF_019279795.1 Protopterus annectens
ACTCTTTCTGGTTGGTGATAGTGGGATTATAAATGACTGTGACTGTTTGCTATAGGTGACTTGAATTCTGAAGTTAGTTTTACAGATATTGGTGATATAATGCTGGTTAAGGTGTTCTTTAAAGTCTGTATAAGCCATCTGGAGAAGCAGTTAACTTAGGGAGATGGCTGTTTGAAGAATTAATGGGACTTAGACTACGCACTTGTACATTACAGGTAAGTGAACATTTCTATGTTTGGGAGATTCAGATTTAAACTGTATGCTGTTGATAACATCTCATGTTTGGTTTCATTACTGGAGAAATTTAAGTTGTCAGTATGTGATGTACTTTTTGTTTCCATGTTGCATGGTTTATATAGTGTAAAGCTTTGTATTATAGGTTGAAGTCTTTGCAGGTTGCTAATTTTCCTGCACTATGAGTGCAGTAATTTCACTGTGTGTTTGTGTTAATGAAGGAGTGTTATCTCCGTTGCTAACTGGCTATTTTTCAACTGATTGCTTGGTGGTATGGTTTTCTGGGAGGTTTACCGTGTTCTTTTTGCTTTGCTCTGCAGGGTTTTAGCCCTACTAAGAAGATGCATTCATTTTTGAATGTTAGTGTGGCTTATTAGTTATGTATTTTTATACAATATTTATTGTCTTTTCCTTTTGTGGATAGTGACAATAAGTTCAGAATTAGTTTTGTTGAGGGGTTGTGAAAGCAGAGTTGTCACTTTACCTCCTGGTGTTGTATGTGAAAATTAGTATGACCATGTTTTATTGCTCAGATACGGGGTAGGTTTTCCTGCTGTATCAAAGGAAACAATAGTGCACTTCACACAAGAACATGGATGGCTCCAGTGAAACATTCTGGTACATGCTAACAAGCCTAGTGAAGGATGTTACAGGTTAGTTGTACATTTTTATGTATGAGGATACTTAAATTGTCTTTCATTATTTATGTCAGTCTTGAATTTGGAGTATATATTGTAGGAAGAAATAAGTATGACTGATGCATTCACTGTATAGTTGTGCCATGTTTGGTGCATGACTAGTAGGTTCATAGGTTTATTCAAGACTACTGACCACCAGAGTCTTTACAAGTCCAAAATCAGGTATAACTTTTAAATATTACCCTATCTCAAGTTAGTAGGAGAACATGGATTTCCTAAATACTAATTACGAAACTGTAATGTTTGACATTATAGACTGTAATCTTCAGTGATTTACCAGAAAATCAAAACATTTTATAAGGAGAAGGGTAATAATATAAGGCAAAATCAGAGATAGTTGAGCAGTATGAAGTAGTTAATGACCAGTAATACTGCTTTCATATTTTTCAGTTTGATGATTTTTCTTGTGGTGTGGTTGGCCAGTTATTTTCACAGATTTCATTATTTGGGTATAAATTTTTTTGTTTTCAGTTCGGCAGCTGTTGCAATCACAAGTTGTATATTATATTATATTATATTATATTATATTATATTATATTATATTATATTATATTATATTAGTGGGGTGTAGGCAGGGGAAACATTTGTAAGGACAAGGTCAAACATATTTCTTTACTGACGTCTGACCACCGGGAACATCTAAGTGGGTAGTTGTCATAGGTTCATAGGGTCATACTAGGCTATCTGCCCTAGGGCATCTATAAGCCTAGCCAGAGTGTGTTTGGCTTTCACCACCCATTTTAAATGAATTTTGCTATGCCCTTTTTCGAGGTTAGTATACTGTGCCTCTGACTAACAGTGACACAGAAGTGATACCCGGGGTAAACCTACTATCTCCCATCCACTCATCAAGATTCCTTTTTGAAGAGAGTCAATGAGGGACTCTGCATAACCTGGACTGGGATTTTATTCCAGAGTGAAGGAAGCCTCTGGATTATGAATCTGTCCCTCCAGCATGTCCTATTTATTTCAGTGCTGAGGTTCAAGTCTCTCAAGCACGTAGCTCAATGGGATTTGGATTTTCTGAGGTGCAGCATGTCCATTAATTCCGGGTTGCACATGGCTTTATACTTCAGGCACAGATCGCCTCTGAGCAGGCGGTATGCCACTGAGTAGAGCTGGAGTTTCTTTAACCGGGCAGCATATGGCATCTGTTTGAGCCCTTGATCCTCTTGGTGAGGTACTTTTGGGGTTTTCAGTTGCTGCAGGTGTCTGGTAAGGTACATCCCAAAAGGGGCATTGTACTCAATTATGGGCCTGATGAGGGACGAGTAAAGAGGCACAATGACCTCCCCTGATCTAGATGTGAATCCCTTCATGATTAGGTGGGCTATATAAAATGTTTTTCTAACCACTTTGGCCACGTGGTTATCGAATAAGAGATTGCTATCAACTTGGGTCCCCAGGTCCCTAATTACTTCTTCCATACTTAATGGATTACAACCTATGTGGTAATTTGTGGGCACTTTGTTTTTGCCAAAGGGGATGACTATACACTTTTTGGCGTTTAGCTTGAGGCCATGGCTCTGGCACCAGTTGTCTGTTTCTATGAGGCCCTAGGATGCTTGTGTCGGCTGGAGAGTCGATTATGGCGCCCAGTTTGCAGTCATCTGCGAACTTGGTCAGCCACAGTCCTTCCGTGTTGGCCTGTACCTTCGAGAAATATATACCGAACAAGAGAGGTCCCAGGACTGAGCCTTGTGGGACGCCACTTGTAACTGGTTTGGAGTCTGACATGGCTCCAGCAATTCTAACCATGTGGGTAATTAATTAATTATTAATCATATTAATTAGCTTTCATGTAGCACATGATCGGTGCATTAAGACTGGTCATTATAGTCAAAAGATAGTATAATTATTACATTTTTTTACAATTTGTTTTTCCTTCTACTAATAACTGATAATGACCAATTTTAATTATCCGACACACCAGATAATGAAATCTGGGAAGAAGGTTGCTACCGGGCTTAATCTCATGGGCCGAGTTTGCAAGTTTGTTTGGAATCAGGTGTTCCATCCCAATTACCAAATAACCAACCACGCTATTTACTGTACATTCAAATGCAGCACCAATATAGGTACCATAAACAAGGTGAAAGCAAAGGTAGCAATAGAAGATGGTAACCACTCAACAGGTCCACCCCAAAAAATTAAAACTACAAAATTAGGGCCATCAGCTATATTATAGCAAAATTAGAGATGTCAAATAGGCTTTTCACACACACAAGAAAAGGACCCAAATGCCACTAGGTTAACTACCTGTATTTATTAAAACTGCTTTCTACAGATCGTTCTTCTGTTTAATCTAATAAACAAAGCGTAAAGCCATGCGTTTAGTATTAGTACCACTAAATCTAGAAACAAGACAATCTCTAAGTTTTGGTCACAAATAAGGGAAGTATCATGGACAATTTTTGCGAATTAAATTATACCTGAAGTAAAAACTCAATGTTTTTGGTCTGCAAACAGCCCGATTATAAAATGCAATGGTTTTGGTCAGCAAACAGCCCAATTATCCCATGCCAGCTTGCATTTAATTCATAGTCTCCATATGCAATAAAATGCATTAGAAACACACGTTTTCAACCGAGTGCCATGGGCCCATCAATGCATTGTTCTTGGCCTTACAGTGGGCATTGAAGACCTGTTCCTAGTTATAGTAGGACAGTTATATTTGATATTTTTTAGAAGGAGAGAGGGCAAAAATTAGACCTGAATTTGTCTGCCAATAGTTATTTTATACCTTCTGGCTCAGTATATGTGGCTGCATTAACAATGAGCTCTGCACACATTTGTGTATTGTCTTTCAGGTTACAGATATAGCTACAGTATGTCTTGTGGTTGTCCTTGGTGTGAGAAGCCAAATTTACCTCAAATTTGGCTTTGGTAGACATTATTTTTACACTGAGTAGTTTAAGTTGAAAGTGCTGGATGGTACACCTCTTAATTTTTGCCATGATTTTCTTCCTTCTGTTATACAGCATCCCAATGTTGCGATTCCACAGAGTATTTTTTTTAAGTTACTTCTGTACTTATTCCTGGTGGGTACAGCTTCCTCTATGCAGCTATTAGCATACTTGTATAACGTTTCTGTGAACAGTTGTCCAGAGGCAGCAGAGTTCTCAAAGTTTGTGGGAGCTTGAAATGTTGCCACATTATCAGGTAATAGCATGTATGGGCCTGTGAGCCTTAGAATAATGCCTGAACATTCTAGGATTAGCTGTGGTTCTGGATTTTATTTTTACTTCAAAGGAGACCATTTTGTGGTCTGACCATTCCTCAGAGGACATTACACTAAGTGATTTACAGCATTCTCCCATATTAATGAGGACAAGATCCGGTGTGTTTGTGCCCCTGGTCGGTGTAATCATAGAATCACAGGAGATCATAAGCGATTACTAGGCTATTGCGCCGGAGGTCATTTTTAACCTAGCCGTTTAAACCCAATGTAATACAGTAGAGGTACTAGTCAGTACCCAAGATTGCATTTAGTTCATAGGTTCATAGGTAGGTACTAGGCTATTGGCCCTAGGGCCTATATAAGCCTAGCCAAAAAGGTACCCTGGCTTTTGCCACCCAAGAAAATTATTTTTCTGTGCCCCTGTCGAGCTGAGCCCCCAGAGTTTATCCCCGGGGAGAATTTCCTATTTCCCATCCACTCATCAAGATTTTTCTTGAAGAGTGCTAATGAGGAGCTTTGTTTAATATAGATAGGTAGTTTATTCCAGAGTATGGGAAGTCTCTGGGACAGGAATCTATCCCTCCAGCATGTTCTGTTTGTTGTGGTGACAAGGTTTAGATCCCTAGAGCATGTAGCTCAGATGGATTGGGATTTCTCTAAGTGGAGCATGTCCAACAGCACTGGGTTTGACATAGCTTTGTATGTTAGGCAGAGATTGCCTCTGAATAGGTGATATGCGATGGAGTAAAGCTAGAGTTTTTTGAGAGGTCTGCGTAGGGCATCTGTTTGAGGCCAGTAATCCTCTTTGTGAGGTATTTGTGCAGGATATCTTGTAAGGTACATACCAAAAGGGGTGTTATACTCTATAATGGCTCTAATGAGTGATGAGTAGAGGGGAACACTGACCTCTGTTTTCCTGCACGAGAAACCTTTTCTAAATTTATAATTGCAAAATTTAAAAAACAGCCTGCATTTATATGCCATTGTCACACATTAGTTTAGGCTTTGTGCAGATTACTTGCACTAAGAGTTTAAGAATTACGATTTGTGGTCTGATTTGATTTGGTGGGGTGCAAAACTGACCCATACTGGTAATGACCAAATATCATTGCTCATTTCACTGTCTGGGGTCATTGCCATTTTTTATTCTCATTAATGTGTATTTATTTACATGCCACGATACCATTTTTTCCAGTGACATATTATCTCATAATTACATAATGGTTATTATCTGGATGTAAAAGGCCACCCATGCCTACCTGAACAAGTACAATTTTCCTCTTCTACCTTGCACATTTTACTTATTACACTAATGGTTTGGTACTTGCCAAAGGAAGCAGTAGACCCTCCATTTGAATAGGAACCACTCTGGATCTTTGTCATAGCTGGTAAGCAAACCCTATAGTAGAGAATATTGTACAGGGCTAGTAATACTTCCTGGGATGTTATTTGGGCCCGTGGAGCTACCGTTCTTCATTGTGCTCACCTACTTCTTCATGAGGATATGATGTAATGGTGGTTGTTCTCAAAGCCTAGCATAGTATTGGGGTTTCAAAGCTATAGCTGAATGTCTTTGTAGATATGTATGTCATCTGATTTGGAATTTAGTGCACCACTGATTCCTATAACACTACAGTGATAGGAGTTCTTGTTTGACTGAAAATATGCCACCTGTATTAGTATACTTACAAATTAAATGATAATGTATAAGACAAGAGTAATATATTAGCTCCCAAAGTGGTAAATGCCTCTCGGTTGCGACAAGATTTACTGGACTGATTTAAATTATAATGTCACTATACTTATAGATGGGTATGTATATGGTTTTGATGGGTACTCCTTTTGTTCTGCCCCCATGCAGTATGCACAATGTCTAGGAATCTTGCCACGGACAGCAATTTAATTTTGCCTTATTTCAGTTGCATTCAAGAAGCTTAATGCTCCCAGCTACTGTTATTTTCAATTTTGTGACTATAAGGTTGTCATGTAGGGAGCTTGCACATGAAGACTGCCTAAAATATTGTTGAGCTCAGAGGGGTTATCTAGTTAAAAGAATAATGCAACATCTCTATACAGGGAAGAATATTAGACTGGCCAAACCATGTAAGTAAATAGTATGACATTGCATAAATGTAATGTAGATGCACTTCATACAGCTACCTAGAATTTAATCACACAAGCATGTCTTAGCGGAAGTAATCTGCCCATTAAGGT
This sequence comes from Protopterus annectens, assembly GCF_019279795.1. NCBI lineage: Eukaryota > Metazoa > Chordata > Ceratodontiformes > Protopteridae > Protopterus > Protopterus annectens. Next base: position 6,328 of record NW_025049650.1, read on the forward strand.
GTATCTTATTTAAAGAGAAGCTTGTTGCTAATCAGACTCCTACCTTTTCCTACATTCCACTATAACTGATTTTGGTTATTATATGTATTTATGGATTCTAACATGTTCTTGTTTCACAGCTTTCATGTGTTTGCAAGTCACTGTAACAAAAAAAAAACTCTTAAGATCATAAGAAGTTACTTAGCTAATGGCCAAAGAACATTTTCAAGCCTAGCCATTCATGCCCCAATTTTTATAATTATCAGTGTCGTAGGGCTAGAACGACTTTGGTATATGCCTGTGCCTTAGGGTATCTACAAGCTGCTCCTGTCCATAAAGTCCACAGGTGACAAGACATGGGTGAATTTAGTTTCCCTTCTATTGGTCCAAATTGCATTTTAATGGGAATAGGGAAGAGCTCTGTTTGGCATGAATGGGAAGGATGTTCCACCAAAGGGGTAGTGTTTGAGAGGAATATCTGTTCCTCCAACATGTTTTGCTTATGTCATAGATGAGGTTTAGATCCTTAGGTCGGGTAATTCCAATGCTGTTTGTTTGTTGAATGTATAGGATTAATCAGGACTAGATGGGAGAATGCTTTGTAAGGTAGGCATAGATCACCTCTCAGTAGCCTGTAAGAGACTCAGTACAGGGACAGGGCTTTGATGCTGTCCACATAGGACATGTTATTTACACCCTGCATTATTTTAATGAGAACTTGTGTAGCCGGTCTAGCTGTTGGTAGATGCCAAAGGATGCATTGTATTCTATTATTGGTCTAATGAGAACTAAGTATAGTGAGGCTATGATCTCCTTAGATCTGGATGCCTTGCCCTTACTTATACGTTGCACAATGTAGAAGAACTTTCTCACCGTCATAGCACATAGGTTCATAGATTAGTAGTAGCATGGTTTGGTGGTCGGCTGGAGCGAACTTCGAGTGAACTTTAAAGACATGCAGGTAGGTGAGTGAGTGTGTGTGTGCCTTCTGTGAAGGTTGGGTGCCGGGGTTATATTCCCAGACATGGCAAGTGTGGATGTTTGTGTGTTTGTTTGTGTAGAGAGCAATGCTTTTGAGGCCATTCACAGTCACTACAACTTACATTGCCTTTCTTTAACAAGCCTGCTGATGTCATTAACATTGAAATACACCTTTGGGGTAAGATTAGCCCAGTAATCTCCGTGGCGCATGCTATAATTGCATAATGCTGCAGTGTGATGTACTAGTTAGGTAGGAATTCCAATCCTAGACATAGCAACTGTGAGACGTGGTTTGTGTGTGTGTGTGTGTGTGTGTGTGTGTGTGTGTGTGTGTGTGTGTGTGTGTGTGTGTGCGTTTGTCATTTGTATCCTCTGTGGAGGTGGCTGTGAGTGTGTAACAACTGGACTCATTGTGGAGCGGGTTTTGCAAATTTCTTATATGGCGGGCCTATTATATGTCACAATGTCCACCTTACAAGGATAACAGATGTCAAAAAGCAGAGAGGTTGTGGTTGACAATCCATACCCCTACATGTGATATCAAGGCCTGGCGAACAGTTTAGGCAACCCTTATTGTACCCAGAGAACACTCTCAACCCATGTCTCATACACGAACACACTTGGCTAGGCAACAACCACTTTGTTGGTAGCCCCCTGCATATTGCCCAAAGATAGTAACCATGGTGTGACTGCAGCAGACTACAGAGGGCATGGCACCCTGTCCCATCACTACAATAGGCACATAATTGCATACAGTGCTCTTTCACTATGTTCCCCACTGGATGCCTGCACAACTGTAGTGCCATCAAATGTAACCCACAAAGGACATACCATGCCTTAAACACATGCCCTGTATGGACAAATGCCACTGACACCAGGGAATACCTGTATCATGCTGTCAATGTAGGTGCAGGGTCACCCTGGTGTCCATTGCCAGTTCCCACCACATGAGGCCAGGAATGGCACATCTGATGATAACAATCTGTACACAACATGCCCCAGACACCCCAGGTGCACTTCCACATGTCACAGAACATGCATGTGGGATGTGTGCACATCCCAAACAATGTCCATGTCATGGACTATAGAACACATACGTGGCAAGCATTGCACAGCACTGGCCACCCACAATAGTAACCCAGATGACTGGATGGTGAATACAATACCCACCTGTGTGGGCCAATCCAGACACTACACCCCTGTGCCACACTGCAGACATTTACAAGTGGCCTGATGCCAAGGTATACCATTTACCTAGCCTTGTAGTACACACAGACCCTCCCCATTACCCATCTTGTCAACATGCATAACATGTGGTACTCAACAGCATGCAGTGCAGCTATAATCAATCCATGCTAGCAACAGTATACATGTGTGTGATGTAAAGGCTGTGTTGGTAGGTGATGCCCCTTCCCCTGGAAAACACTGCACCCATGTACACAGTATGGGCTCATGAGCTGTCCTTCCAAACAGCACCTGGTAGCACTGTACTAGGTGGTTGATGATGACCTCATTTTGTCCTGCTGCTCATGGGCTGACCTTCCAAACAGCACCTGGTAGTGCTGTACCAAGTGGTTGATGATGACTTCATTTCCATCCGATGAATACACAGGTAACCTGCCATGTAACATCTTGACTGAAAGACATAAAAATGGAAACAGGTCTGAGCAACTCATACAGCAATGGTTACCATAGCTCTTAATACAGATCTCTGTCTCCCTCCATCATATCTGCGACAACAAACTGTTCACATACCTCAATAGGTATGGCTACAGCATACCTACCATTGGGACATTTATTATATTGTACCACGCTTTGTGCTATGTGTTTGTAGCCATGTTCCCTGTGGGGATGCTATCATTGCTGGCCTTTTATGGACAGTTTTACCTGCATTCCATTGTAAGGGCCACTGTGGTTCCATATATGCATGTGGTCTGCTTGCTATGTGATTGCTGCACATCTATCATTATGTGTTATGGGGGATATCTATGCATGCTGGTGGGCATGATCCGGGATTGTGTGGACTAATACTACCCACATATGTTCTATAACAGTGACACAATAGCATTTTTAGGGAACAGTTGCCAGAAAACCACCTCGCCCACCTCATCTGCCCATGTTACCAGGTCACATCACATGTGTGACCCACCCTGGGGCCTCCTCATCTACTAGTGCTGCACTACCTTCAGGTGGAATGCATTCTGTCTGCATAGCTCTCAACCATGGGCCTATCCACATGATGGCCAGAAGTGTGCCTGTTATGCTTTGTCTGTCCATCACACAGGTCGTGTGTCAGATATATCACTGGCAGTGTGTGTGTTGAGTGCTATCGTACATGGCTACATCCATTTGTGTTTCTGACTTCATATTCATGACTAAGGTATGTTGCAGACTATCCTGCAGCAACTTGCTCAGTGTCTGACAACACTATTTCACATATGGGCCTGTGTTCCAGCCTCTGTCCTGCACCTACATACCAGGCTTTGTCCATATGACATGCAGTCAGGGGTTGTTATGTAGTGGCCTGTGATTATGTCATGCTGCCATTCCTGCCATCATTCCAGTGCTGTTGTGGCCCCCACACATATTGTGGGGTTGGGTCCATATATATGTGGGCTTCATCTGCTCAAAACATGTGTGCCCTTCTGCAGTCCAGAGGTCAGTGTATGTAACAGGGTTATATGCCCCTGAAAGTCAGTCTATGGGGGGTATGCACAATAAATAACCTAGGCTGTTAGAACATGTGAGCGATATCAGGAGTAAGCTGCCTTAAGGTTTAATGATGCACATTACCATACATTACAACTTGGGAAAATTGCTGGCCTACTGCTTACTGCCATTCAGACTGTTCTGTTTGTCAGTGTGATTGTAATGGTTTCAGTTATGTATTGTTATGTAACAGATACATCCCATTGTGTCAACTTATGTCTTTTCCCACTAGGGACTGCATACAGAGTACTGGACTATACATCTGCATTACTTAATGTTGATTGATTGTTATCCTGTGGCCCAGTCTGTCTTTACTGTTGTACTACTTGCAGGCCTTTCAGATTACTGTATTAAATTATCTGCTTGAGAGTTGCATTAATCTATTTGTATGCATTTCAAAGTATAAACAGCTATATGACATAGCACATACAACTGTGACAGTACGCAAAACTTTCCTATGTGTGCAAACCTGTGTGTGTTGTTATATCCTTTGACTTCTCTGTGGGTATATGTTTCAGGCAACAATTGTCTTTTGTATGGGTGACTCATACACTGTCCATTTGATAAGGTGGCAACTGTAGGAATACTGGCTGTTCATTATGGTGTGCACCCTCTAAATATGTAGCTTCCTATACATATCTATGTGTGTGTATGTGTAGTTACATATATATGTGTGTGTGTGTGTGTGTGTGTGTGTGTGTGTGTGTGTGTGTGTGTGTGTGTGTGTGTGTGTGTGTGTATGTATCTTTGGAATGTTTATTGCTTCCACATTGTTCATTCCCTATGGTCAGAGAGCAATGCACAATATGTTATTGATGCCATCCTGACATCATACAGGTGGGATGGATTACTGTTAACGTCTTGTGGCCATGTTGTGTCGGGTCCTGGGTATGGGACTTGGAACGGTTGTTACTGTATTGCAGGGCAGATCTGTTTTGCTGTGGGGGAGGGGTGATATTAATACTTACAAAACATATTTAGCTTGGGCCCCCTCATCCTCATTAACGGTGCCTTTGGTCATTCATTACACATTGTACCTTTGATTTGTATCCCTGATTCATGGGTACATATACTGTATGGGGCACTTGTGATTATCTGTGGATTTTACAGCATTATGACAATGACACCTCACATCTTCATTTTATGCAGTACTCCAGTTCATGAATATATGTTAGTTAGTAGGTTATGCAAAAAAATATTGTTCATAAAAGGATTTGACATAGAAAATGGAATGCACTGGTGTGGGACTCGAGCCGGGAATGGCTGCTCATAAGGCGAATGCTCTGCCCACTACACTATTGCAGTACTGCTTTATTTGCATATATCTTGATTGTTATCCTAGTGTGTCATTTAAGCTGCAAAAAACATAGCTAAGCAATGGGCAAACCCCCACACCTACAGTTAAAATTTATCTGTTTGATTAAAAAAAGAAGCTTGTTTATATTTTATATATTAACTATTGCTGTTATAAACAGGGGGGGTGTTGCTGGTGGTATGCGAACACCTATGAGCAATCTCACTCATTCTTATTCCTAAACTGCTGTTCTTGATTGCAGGGGCATGATTATTCTGTGAGCTCTGCTTTCAGACACACCCCCTGCACTCATACATGCTCCGTGTCCATTTAGGAGCTCAGGCAGTGTACCTTTATTAATATGCCTGGCGCGCTGCCATCCTGCTCCTAAATGTTCTTAAGTATGGGTTAAACAAGTGCATGTCTCCAGTCTTAGGTTATGGGTCTTTGTGACTCTGGGTTTGTCCTGTTTCCCTGTCCTTAAATATGCATTGAGCCAGGGCATGTATCCTACCACAATGTGTGTGTGTGTGTGTGTGTGTGTGTGTGTGTGTGTGTGTGTGTGTGTGTGTGTGTGTGTGTGTGTGTGTGTGTGTGTATATATTATATATATATAGATATACTGTAGATATGTATAATTTTCTATTATAGGTTCATAGGATGATACTAGGCTATTGGCCCAGAGGCCCTTATAAACCTAGCCAAGAATTTCACCCATGTTCTCTCAAAGTCAACATCTGTTTCCCCTGTCCAGCAGGGACACAGTTGGGATCCCAGGGGTATATTTTCTGCTTCCCATCCAGGTTCCTTTTAAAGAGGGCTAGAGAGGTACTCTGCTTGACATTGAGAGGGAGTCTATTCCACAGATGGGGGAGTCTTTGGGACACAAATCTATCCCGCCAACAAGTACTATTAATGTCACAGACCAGGCTAAGGCCTTGCATGTGGGTTGCATGAGTGGAGTTTGTCTTATGGGTATGCAGGAACTCCATCAAGGCTGGGTCTGAAATGGCCTTGTATGCCAGACACAGGTCACCTCTGAGCAGTCTGTATGAGACTGAGTAGAGGGACTGGGGTTTTAGCCTATCTGTATAGGATAGGTGTTTGAGACCCTGGATTTTCCTGGTCAGGAACCTCTGTTGTCTCTCCAACTGCTGCATATGCTTGGCAAGGTACATGCCGAAGGGGGCATTGTACTCGATAATGGGTCTGATAAGGGAGGAGTACAGGGATGTTTTGACCTCCTTGTTCCTGGATGAAATACCCTTATTTATGAGGTGGGCTATGTAGAAAGCCTTCCGTACAACAGAGGCAACGTTATGGTCAAAAGTCAGGTTGCTATCAACCTGTGTGCCTAAGTCCTTCACAACTGATCGCATGCTTAATACATTGTTATTAATGTGATAATTAGTGGGGATGACATTATCTGCAAAGATGATAATGATGCATTTCTTGGCATTCAGTTTGAGGCCATGCTTCTGGTACCAGCCATTAGTTTGGGTAAGGCCCTCTTGGAGGATGTTCACATCACTAGGGGAATTTAAGATTTAAGACAGCACCCAGCTTGTAGTCATCTGCAAGCCTGGTCAGCCACAGACCACTGGTTTTGGCTTATACCTCAGAAAAGTATATCCCAATCAGGAGAGTCTCCAAGACAGATCCTTGGGGTACACCACTCATTACCGGTCTACTCCTAGAGGTGGCTTCCCCTACTTTGACTGAGTGGGTTCTATCAGTGAGGCAGTTTGCTACCCATCTGGTAACATATGGGTTGATGCCTAGCTGGGAGAGTTTATCTATTAATGCCCGAGTGGGGAATAGTGTCAAAGGCTTTGGCAAGGTCAAGGTAGGTGCTGTTCACCGACTTCCCCTCGTCCATGTGTTTGATGACTGTTTCAAAGAAATTGACCAAGTTTAACAGACATGATCTCCCTTTGACAAAACCAAACTGTGTGGAGTCAAGCTTTTTGAAGTTGCCAGTGTCCTTGCTTATAAGGTCCATGATGATGTCACATAGGAATTTGTGTGTAAATTTTTGAAATTGACTATAATACCTTAGTGAGGTAGTATAATGATTGCCTTTACCAGCTAGAGGTAGGCAGTAAACACTTTTTGTCCATCATCCATGTCTCAAGTGGCCGTGTGAACATAGTGCACTGGATTTAGCAGCTGCAACCTACCCTTTACAAAACCAAACTGGGATAGGTGCATTGTTTGAATATTTCCTGTGTATTAATTAGATCCATTATTACTTTTTCCATGGACATTTTTTTACGAGTAGTCCAACTTGTGGGTCTGTAGTTCACTAGGTCTGTTCATGGTACAGCTTTATCTAGCGAGATGTCCTTTGCTGTCCTGCATTCCCAGGGGATGAGGCCTGCCTAGTGACTGTTGCTGAACAGACATTGTAGTGTGTCTGAGGGATCATTTTTCAAACTATATAGGAGACATCCTGGGCTGTTATTACAGCTCATTGCTGTAGTGCGTTTATCTTGGAAGAGTGCAGTGAGGAACAGATCTTCAATAACACTGGGTGTAAGTCGTAGAGGTTATTTCCTGGGGAGTAAGTAGTCATGTTCGAGTCTGATGGACTTTCTGTTCTGCTTGTACCTTATTGTTGTAATATCACTGTTTTGAGTAAAGTTTATGTCCTCAGTTCTGTCTTGCACATTGGTAACTACTGGAGCCAATGAAATGTTTATGCCAAGGCCTTTCTCTCTGGACTATAAGTTTGAGAGGTATGCCTTCAATTGCAATTGAAATGTCATGTAATTACAAAAAAATAAATCTGATATTGTTAATACTCGTTCATTCCTTATGCATGGGTATCAGTACCGCACTCGGAACCTAGCCAGTCATTTTCCAAGCATGTGTCAGCTTCAAACTCTCAAGCTAAACTCTTACCCACAATCCCCCTCTCCCTGTTACCTCAGATTTTGTTTGCCACGTTGCCATCTGGTCGTGTCAAGCTACTTCTCTTGAGCTAAGTACAGTCAATTGCTGTTTAATTGCTTTACAAATTAC
>NW_025049651.1:0-14974 GCF_019279795.1 Protopterus annectens
CAAAAACTAATACAACATAATGGCAAATAAAAAAAAAAAAAGATATAGTAAATGAGTAAAATTATGCAGTAGTAAGTGGGAGTAAGCATATTTAAGCAGTAGTAAACTAGTTTAAGCCTGTTTGGGCGGGGGTAAGCAATGTGCACACAGGTTAAGCAATATTGAAGTTAACTCTCTGTAAGCAGTGGAAATTAGAAACTTTTGACCTGTACTTTTCCCGTGGGAACGCGCCTGGGTGAATACAAACACAGCAAGGTCACCTACTCTACCCATACTTTTGTATAGGAACTACCTGCTCTGCTGCCCTAATCCCACCTTGGAAACTGGAACAGAGTCCCCCAGTGGAAATTAGAAACTTTTGACCTGTACTTTTCCCGTGGGAACGCGCCTGGGTGAATACAAACACAGCAAGGTCACCTACTCTATCCATACTTTTGTATAGGAACTACCTGCTCTGCTGCCCTAATCCCACCTTGGAAACTGGAACAGAGTCCCCCAGTGGAAATTAGAAACTTTTGACCTGTACTTTTCCCGTGGGGAGCAACGCCTGGGTGAATACAAACACAGCAAGGTCACCTACTCTATCCATACTTTTGTATAGGAACTACCTGCTCTGCTGCCCTAATCCCACCTTGGAAACTGGAACAGAGTCCCCCAGTGGAAATTAGAAAGTATGTGTATTTGTTAATACTTGGGCCTCTACAACTGTTAACAAAATCAGGTTTTGTAAGCTATCTCCCTGCCAGGTCAAACAGCAGCCTACCCTTCTTATTTCTTACTCTCTGACTCTCTCCCATCTTATCTGACTTCTCCAGCTCTTCCCTACTTATCCTATCCAGTCCCAAGTCCTGCCTAGTGGGCCAGTGCACTTCTGCATACGACCACTAGAGGGCGTCCCTCCTCACTATCATTACTTTTCCATTCATTTCTTGCTTTTCTCTACAATTACTTTGCTCAATTAATTATAGAAAACCTTCTTACCCTGCTGGGCTTACCTTCCTGTATAATCCTTATTCATGCACCACTGACTGATTGGCTCTCGATCCTCTCCTGGTGTCTGCCCGCTCCGTTAAGCCCTGGCTCACTCCGCTCCCCTACCCTGCCCCAATTCCCACCCCCAGTACCTCTAGCTATATCCTCTTAACACCACACCCACTTCCTCCATACACCACACCCACTTCCTCCCTACACCAATCACTCACAACTCCCTAGACACACCCCAATCAGCCTACTACCCAAGTATAGCCACACCTATTACCAATCTATCACACTACACATCAATCATATACTTACCCCCACTTATCAAACTCTCCCTCTACCACCACTCCTATATACCTTTTATAACACATTTCTTCTCCCTACTGTCCAAAAACGTTAGAAATATATAAGATAACTGCTACACTAAAATACCAAGAAACCTTCAACATGCATTTAAACACCCCATCTACCATTATTTTACTATTACTATCTCTTAAATTATCATATCTCTACTACCTCACCCAACCTCCTTCACCTGACCATTCACTACTTTTTCATACAACCTACCACTTGAACTCCCCTCACTCACCTTTACACACTCCTATCTCTCCCCAGCTTTACCCAATAACACAACTTTTAACCTTCTCATTCAAGATTTTCGTCTCACAGAACAACCCTATCCCAATAGTAACCAAACACCTCTTGATTATCATAACAGATCCAGATTACTATTCCACTTTACTCAATTACCTCCCTAAACCAATCTCTCATCTTATTAACTGCCTTCTATCGGGTGACATTCATCCAAATCCTGGCCCCTCCACTTCTCCTTCCTCACACAAGCCTATATTATTTACTTCTCTAAACCCACAAAGTATTGTCAATAAAGTCCCTACCCTCCATGCATGGCTCACCTATAATAAACCTGACATACTTGCTATCTCAGAAACATGGTTAAAACCCTCTATAAAAGATTCAGAAATAACTCCACCCAGCTATTCTATCATTAGAAAAGACAGGACCCAGAAAAAGGTGGTGGAGTTGCTCTCCTTTATTCATCTTCCTGCTAGTTACCCCTACAACAAACCTACTCCTAAGTTCAACAATGCTGAAATACTCCTCAGCCTCCTACAGATTAATAAGCACAAATACATTTGTCTAGCATCTCTACATTCCCCAGGTGACAACATTTCCACACTTGAAAACATCCTCTCCTGGCTCTCAAACAATATCAGTAATGAAACCATAATCTTAGGAGATGTTAATATCGACTGGACCTCCATCCAGTCTTCAACTAACCCTCTTAATATCAACCTATATAATTTCTCTCAACTAATCAATACTATAACACACCCATCAAAAACCTCCTTTGGCACCATCCTTGACTGGATTCTAGTCTCACATCCCCACTATTTCTCAGACAGTGGTACTCTTCCTGACCCCCTTGGTGATCACTTGCCTACTTTCACCCGCCGACTCCCCTGTACCTCTCATCGTGCCATAACTTCATCACTACCATAATGACAAAAACTTTAACCCTTCAACCTTCATACATTCTCTGAAAGCAATCAACTGGAATATCCTAAAGACACTACCCTAGAAGAGGCAGTTACTCACTTTAACTCTACCTTCTTAGAAATACTCAATTCTCAAGCCCCTCTAAGAACAAAAAGAATAAAACAAATTCAGCCCCCTGGCTAACCAAGACCCCCATATAAAGTATGCGCTTTAAAAACAAAGCTTGGGGACTCTATCTTAGAAATAAAACCCCAGAACAACATAACGATACAAAACCCTCCGTAACAAAGTAAAAGCTGATAATCTCTGATAGACAGAAATACTTCTTCACACTCCAAAACAACAACAAAACCAACCCTCAAAGATTCTGGAAGGATCTCTACCCTCCTTAACCCCAGTAAGCCACACACCCCAAACCCAGACCCAAATAGCCCAGACTTAGATCTAGCTACACAGTTCAACTCCTTTTCATTGACTCTATCAGCAAACTCACATCCTCTTTCACATGCCCCACCTCTACACCTAAATCATCCCTACCCTCTCCCACAAATAACCCTCCCCTTAATTCCTCTATCTCCTCATTCTCTTCATCTCACTGTCCATCTTCCACCACATCCACTATTCAAAACCCCTCTTCACCCTCATCTTCCTCAAATCCTCTCTCTCCCCACTCTTCTCCATTCTCATTTAAACCTATACCCACTTCCACCATAAAAAAACTTCTTCAGAAACTGAAGCCCTGCACCAACGCTCCGGATAATATCCCCTCCTACTTCCTAAGTATAGCCGCAGAAGCAATTGCCTATCCCATTAGCATTCTAATTAACCACTCTATCCATGAATGCACAGTGCCCCAATTGTGGAAGCAAGCTTTCATCATCCCCCTCCATAAAGGAGGTAACAATTGTAACATCAACAACTTCCGCCCGATTGCTATCTTGTCCCCTATATCCAAAATTCTAGAAAAGTGCATCCAGCTTCAACTCCTTCCACATCTGTTAGAAAATAACCTCTTAACCCCTACACAGCATGGTTTCAGGCCTCATCATAGTACCATGACAGCCCTCCTGTCCTTTCTTGAGACTGTAAACAGAGCTCGCGATCACAGCCACATTGTCTCTACCCTATTACTTGACCTCTCCAAGGCCTTCGACACTATCTCACATAGCCTACTCTTATCCAAACTGTCACAACTTAACCTTTCTCCCTCCTCCATAGATTGGTTTTCCAGCTATTTATCTAACAGACACCAAGCTGTAATTTGGAAGAAGGCCACTTCCTCATTCCTTAGTACCCCCACTGGAGTTCCCCAAGGATCTATTCTTGGTCCCCTCCTCTTTAATATATTCATCAATGATTTCCACAAATCTATTCCATTTGCTAATATCATCCAATACGCAGATGATTCTACCATTATCTGCTCTGCCACCTCTTCCTCTTCACTCCAAAAACTCACACAAGAAGCTTTCTCTATTACTGAAGATTGGATGAAAACAAATCACTTAGCACTCAATGCCTCCAAAACAAAACTAATGGTATTTACCCCCTCCAAATCTACTTCCTTCGACACTAACTCATTCTCCATTACCAGCCAAGACAACTCACCCTTGGAACTGGCAATTGAAGCTAAACTACTAGGTGTTCTAATCGACAACCGGCTTAATTTCAACTCTCATCTTCAACTTAATATTAAAAAAACTCATCAAAAACTAGGTATGCTTTACCGTCAGAATCGGTATCTTACTAGCTCCTCCAAAATCACTCTCGCTTCCTCCTTTCTTATCCCCTCTCTTCTCTATGGGGCTCCATTATTGTCTAACATTCAGATATCACTAAAAAACCAACTCTCCTCCTGTTATAACAAAATTGCCAAATTAAAATAGCCATAGATCCTCCACCCACCACTGTCTCTCTCTCCGAAAACTAAATTGGCTCGAACTATCTAATCATCTCATCTATATACAGCTGACCTTAGCTCATAAGCTCATTCTCAACCCCTCTCTTTGTCCCTCCCTATCTTCTGCCTTTAAAATGCACCTACCAAACAGAGTCTTAAGGTCCAACAATCAAAACCTACTGGAAATTCATAAACCATCTTATCCCCCAGGTAAACACTTACTATCCTGTAACCTTTCCCGTCTTTGGAACTCACTCCCTCCATCCATTCGTACCACCTCTAACAAATACATGTTCAAAAAACAGCTTCACTCACATCTAATCTCCCAATGGGATTGCTCTTGCTCCCACCCCTCATAAATACATCACATCCTTCCACCAATATGCTTACAGGACCTACTTTTATCTAACAAAGCTTGTGTTCCCTCTGTTTCCACCCTTTAAGGTACTTTACGTTCCTGCTGCAAAACTCCTTTACTTCACATTAATCCTCTTTGTTTGTATTGTTCTGAATGTTTATGAACTGTGAATTTAAATGTTTTATCTACCACTTTTCTATAAATATTAGCAATCTTGTATGAACCTAATTCTGTGTGTGCTGGAGCTTTTCTCCCATGACTATTATCTACCATTTTGTATAAATTTTTAGCAATCTTTGTATGTACCCAATTTTCTGTACTGGAGCTTTTCTCCCCAGGACTCCATTGAAAACGGGTTCTTTGGGCCCAATGGACTATCCTGGTAAATCAACTGCAAATAAATAAAATAAATAAATAAATAAGCATATTTAACCGGAGGTTAACGTTGCTTACCTTCAGGCAAACCTGCGCAAACCCACTTACAATTGCTTAAAAGTGCCTTAAGCACTCTGTATACATCAGCCGCTGTTAGGCTTGCCACCCCTCCGTTTTTTTTCCGGACTATCAGGAAATCAAACTGATTCTCCGGTAGTCCGGAAAACACTGTACAAACTCCGGTATTCTGTTTCAAAAAGGAAACAGACTATCGGAGTTTGTAAATCGGCTGATTTACTATGCTTTTTTTACAGAAAAGCATAGTAAATCAGCCAAAAGCAGGCGGCGGGAACGAAAAAAGAGGGCTTTCCCATTGAGTGATGCTGTCGTGACATCACAAAATAGGAGGTATGTTGGTGGGAGAGGGGGTTGGGGTGGGCGGGGTTACTGGTGACGCGAGGGGCGCGGCTTTGCTCCGGTTTTAGCCGTGAAGGAAGGTGGCAACCCTAGCCGCTGTTCTGGCCAGAAACAAAACAAGCAGCCTTTGCAGGTCTTGACCACAGGACCCTGTACACCATATTCACAGTAGTTAACCACTAAGCTATCACAGAAATACATAGGATTGAGGTATCACCAAACAGATCCTCACTATAGGAAATTCAAACTGAACATGTGAAAGGAATCTATATACAACTTTATGTTGTATAACCTACTACATAACATAAATATGTGAACTGGAGTGCTGCATTAAGCCCAGATATGAGGTGCCATTGTAATAAAATGTTGAGATCCCCGAATAAACACAAGGACCCTATACAATGTACGCACACATGAATCATGGATATCAAACACATATATAACATGTAATGAATAATAAATCAATGCCAGAAAGCAAATATAATACAATTTAAATATTAAGCAATGCTAAGCATTGCACAGCCCAGCTTAGTATGTGTAAGCAATGTATAGGCCAGCTAACTCAGTCTGCCCATTGGTATACCCCTTAAGCAATACCAAACTTAGGTAAGCAGGTTTGCCCATAGCTTAGCCTTTTCAAAACCGTTCAATCACGGAAAAGTACAGGAAATCGGCCCTATTTAAACCCAACAGGTGGGAATACATCTCATAACTGGTTGGAGCTCCCCTTGTAAGAAATATGTCTGGAATGGAAGAGGGTGTGCACTTTCAGGCACAGCACTGGGGCATCCAGGAGTCCAGAGTCATGGCAGGGCTCATTGTGAAAGACCATGACCAGAGACTGCTGCAGGGCCAGTACCAGGGTTCCCAATATAAAGCTGAAGCTTGGGACCATCTCACCCATGACCTCACCAGTGCCACTGGCATACCCCGAACTGGACAGCAGGTCAGGCATCACTATGCCGACCTGAAGCAGTGAAAGGGGTATCTCTTGGATCAGTGGATCCAAGAAGCTAGGAGGACAGGGGAGGTCCCAGCTGTGTGTAAGTATCTGTCCACTACCAGTTTAATAATTGCCAGCTCATGTATATTATGGATAGGTATGGCTAAATATTCCTCTTATGTCCTTCACAGTGGCAAGGGAGCGGGCTAAGAATGAGGAGGCCCATGGATGTCGCTTGGAGCGTTTGCGACGTGAGGCAGGTTAGTAATACTCTTGCATGTATTGTTGCAGGAAATAAATCTAAAAGTAGTAGTAAGTTAATTGCCTGTATAAAACCTGTATTGTTTAAGGCATGTACTGCATACACCAGAGACTATGGCAGGAAGAGTCTCATATAGGTTGTATGTAAATAAAAGCATAATAGCCTGACAATAAAGGTCCAACTGCTGGACTGCATGTGTTTACTCTGGTATCATATGGTAATGTAGATTTGTAATCACTTAATAGTACTGTTGCATTAAGCACTGTTACCCACACTGTGCAACATAAATAAAATGTGTAGAAATGTCTGCATATGACTGGTGTAATGCCAAGAGGTCATATAGTACAACTAAAAGAGATATAGACAGAAAACAGTGAAAAGACAGACAAAATCCAGCTAGTGCACTCAACAGAGACTTGAACTGTTCTATTTTTAGCAAACACAGCCATGGTTCGAATCCTGGGAGTGGTAGTAGACTGCATACAGAATCATACCCCACAACTGTACGGAATGTCCAATAAACCAGCCCATATCTGCTGCCTGTCCTCCTGTCCCCCTGGGAAATCAGTGGGATGATCCCAGACATTTAGGCAGCAAACAAGAAATACAACTGATTGTCAAACATCTATAAGAACAAATCTGTCACTCCAGCAACTCCCCAAAATGTTATGAGAGTAATAAGCCAAGTATGTCCCATCTACACCGCCATGTTGTCAAGCTGTGACCAGAGTGTGCACAGTAACAGAGTGAGATGTATGTGCATAATACTAATGTGGAATCTGGTAATTAGTGTGGCAACATTCAGGTAGTGCTAATAAACATTGCTTACACAGGTCTGTCAGATACGAACACTGTGCCTAGAAATAAAAGATGGATACCCTGTACTGGTACTGTTACTCTGGTACTGTATGGCATTGTTATTGTTGCAGGTGCTCTGAATAATAAGGTATTACTCATCACTGCCACCCACACTGTGCTACATAATATAACTGTCTAGGAAATCCTGTATAAGAGTGTTGTAATGCAAGGTCAGAATGTAAAACCACAGGAGAATTATAGACAGAAATCAGATAAGAGATATACAGCAATATCTATATAGCACACACAACTGTGATGGACAGTGTTTTATTTTTAGCAGACACAGCCATGGTCTGAAGCCTGGGAGTGGTAGTAAGCTGCATACATAATCATACCCCACAACTGTACAGATATGTCCAGAATGTCCAATATATTGGCCCATATCTGCTGCTCGTCACCCTTTCCCCCTGGGAAATCAGTGGGATGATCCCAGATATTCAGGCAGCAAATAAGTAATACACCTGATTGTCAGACATCTATGAGAACAAACCTGTCACTCTAGCAACTCCTCAAAATTTTATGAGATAAATAAGCCAACTATGTTCCATCTACACCCCCATGTTGTCAAGCTGTGACCAGAGTACGCACAGTAACAGAGTGTGATGTATGTGCATAATTCTAATGTGGAATCTGGTAATTTGTGTGGCAACATTCAGGTAGTGCTAACAAACATTGCTTCCACAGGTCTGTCAGATACAAACACTGTGCCTAGAAAGAAAAGATTGATACCCTGTACTGGTACTGTTTACTCTGGTATTGTACGGCATTGTGAGTATTGCAGTTGTTCTGAATAATAAGGTATCACTCATCACTGTCACCCACACTGTGCTACATAATATAACTCTCTAGGGAATCCTGCATAAGAGTGTTGTAATTCACTAAAGGTTTAAGAGGGCAATATTCGAAATATGTCCCGGTTCACCTGCATGTGGTGAAGACATGCCCACAGTCTGTGCATAAAGAGATGGACATGTGCGTACATAACATTAACCTGGAATCTGGGAGCATGTGTAGAAACAGTTAGTGTTAAACAATTCCTCCACAAGTATACCAGGTAAGAGGTGTATACTGCAGGTAAAACCAGTTCATGTATATAGTTGTCGACAGCCATACCACTGTCCAAAGTAAGGCAATAGGGTAGTGTAGTAATACTTGTAAGGTACAGATAACAGCACTGACTAGGAAAATAATGCGAACTACAGGAATATACTAGTTAATTGACATCTTTCTCTCCCCCCACCATATCTGCAACAATAAACTAAATACCCAACTCAATTAGTATGTGCTAACTTAACTGTAATATTGGGACATATGTCCTATTGTTTGATAATTATTTAAATCTGTTTCTATGCATGTGTTATGTTGAAATACTCCAACATTGGTGGCATGTTGCCATCAATGTACCTGCATGCTGTTGTAATTACCACTGTGGTTCTATATATGCATGTGTTCTGTTTGCTATGCAACTGTTCCATATCTGGTCTCTGGATTAATGGGAATATCTATGCATACTGTTATACCTAATCCTGGAATGTGTTGACTATTACTAACCCACATATGTTGATAACACATAAACACCATAGCACGTATGGGAATGCAGGTCCCAGCGGACCCACCTGTCCCACCTCAGCTGGCCGTGGCACCGGGCACCAGCATGTCTGGAGCTCAACCCAGGACCTACTCGTTCATTGGTCCTGCACCACCTTTGGGTGGAACTGCCTCAAGGGATGGGGCTCACCACCCTGGGTGCAGGCATGGACAGGAACCTGTCACCCGTTACCAGGTCCAGGTTGTGGTGCATAGCGAGGTCAACTGGGAGTGTGGAGATCTGCTATGCCAGTTCGAGGGCCACCTGTTGTGTCTAGTGGGTCGGCCTGCTCTCCAACTCAGCCCCCAGCACAGTCACCTTCGGGGCTGTGAAGGTGCAATGGTGACTGCCCATGGATGGGGACCTCAGTACCACTGTTTCCACTAGGGGGCTCATGGGCTTCCGATTTCCCAACCCCCCCATCAAGGTGCTTACACCCCACATCGGTTCATAGGTAGGTAGGTACAAGGCTATCAGCCCTGGGGCCTATACAAGCCCAGCCAAAAAGGTACCCTGGCATTTCCCACTCAAGAAAATTATTTTCCTGTGCCACTGTCGAGCAGAGCCACAGAGGTGATTCCCGGGGTGAATTTCCTATTTCACATCCAATCATCAAGATTTTTCTTGAAGAGTGCTAATGAGGAGCTTTATTTGATATTGATAGGTAGTTTATTCCAGAGTATGGTAAGTCTCTGGGACAGGAATCTATCCCTCCGGCATGTTCTGTTTATTGTGGTGACAAGGTTTAGGTCCCTAGAGCGTGTAGCTCTGAGGGATTGGGATTTATTTAAGTGGAGCATGTCCAACAGCTCTGGGATTGACATAGCTTTGTATGTTAGGCAGAGATCACCTCTGATTAGGCGATATATGACATAGTAAAGCTGGAGTTTTTTGAGAAGGTCTGCATAGGGCATCTGTTTGAGGCCGGTAATCCTCTTTGTGAGGTATTTCTGTGGCCTTTCCAGTTGTTGTAGATGTCTTGTGAGGTACATACCAAAAGGGGCATTGTACTCTATAATGGGTCTAATGAGTGATGATTAGAGGGGAACAATGACCTCTTTTTTTCTGGATGAGAAACATTTTGTGATGAGGTGTGCCACGTAGAAGGATTTCCTGACTACTGTGGCGATGTGATTATCAAAGGAGAGGCTACTGTCCACCTGTGTCCCAAGGTCTTTTATCACACTTTTGGTGTTAAGTAGACTACCAGCTATGTGGTAGTCCATGGGCACAGAGTTTTTACCAAAGGGGATGACAATGCACTTTTTGGCATTGAACTTGGCTTTGACACCAGGCATCTGTCTCAGTGAGGCCCTTTTGTAGGATGTCCATATCGTTAGGAGTTTCGATTATGGCTCCTAGTTTGCAGTCATCTCCGAACATCATTAGCCAAAGACCTTCTGTGTTAGCCTGTACTTCAGAGAAGTAGATACCAAACAGGAGAAGACCCAGGACTGAACCCTGTGGTACTCTACTTGTCACTGGTCTGAAGTCGGATTTGGAGTCTGCTACTTTCACAGTGTGGGTTCTGTCAGTGAGCCAGTTGGCAACCCATCTTGTGACATAGGGATTTATACCTAGTTTAGTGAGTTTATCTATAATTTCAGAGTGGGGGATGGTGTTGAAAGCCTTGGCAAGATCTAGATAGGTTGTGTGAACCACCTTATCCTTGTCTACGGCTTTGGTGACTGCTTCAAAGAAGTCTGTCAGATTTAGGAGACATGATCTGCCTTTTACAAACCTGAACTGGGTGGAATCCAGAGTTTGGAGATTACCAATGTCTTTGTTTATAAGTTCCATGATGATACGTTCCATGGCCTTGCAGACCAGGCTCGTCAGGCTAATGGGGCGGTAGTTCCCAGGGTCCGTGGTGGCTCCCCCATTGTGGAGTGGGATAATCATTGCTCTGCACCATTCAGCAGGCACAAGGCCTGAGGTGAGGCTATGATAGAACATGGTACTTAGGTGGGGTGCCAGTTTGTTCTGTAGTTCATGTAGAACACAGCCTGGGATGTTGTCTGGTTCCATGGATTCTGTGTTCTTGGCTTTGGAGAGTGTAGTTTTTACCTGTGCAGCCATAATTACAGGACATTTGCATTCTTCCAGTATAGAGATGGGCTCTTTAGGGGGTGAGAGGGGGGTAAAGTTAGCACTGAAGCTATCCGCCAGGATGTTGGCAATATCAGTTGAGTCTGTATATTTAGTGCCATTGTGCTGTAACTCAGAGCAGATCTGAGTGTTGCCATTGAGATTCTTGACATAGCTATAGAATGTTTTGTGGTTTTCTTTAGCATCAGTGGCGATTTTGTTTTCATAACTAGCTTTGGAGGACTTTATCAGGGATCATAGCTTCTTACTGAGGCTGACCAGGGACCTCCTCCACTCATGGGATTTTACTCTCTTTTGCAAGAGTTTCTTCCTTCTGTTGTACAGTTTGTTTATGGCAGGGGACCACCAGATTAGCTTCCTTTTTTTGGAGGATAGCTTCTTGGTTCTGTTTGGGATAGCACAATCCATGCACTCATGTAAGTGCTTATAAAGTGCAATTGTGTAGGATTCAGTAATCGTAACTGTATTGTCCATCTGCATGGGTGTCATGAAGTTCACCACTTCTGTCTTAAGAAGCATGAAGCTGGCTTTGGAGAAATTTTTTACCACGGTTTCCTTAATGGGGGGTGGACGCAGGATGTAGATATCTAGGGTGATTCGCTTATAGTCGGATCGGACTAATGAGGCGTTGACTTCAGGTGTGGAACACTGGTCACTCATATTGGTAAGTTTATGAATTCCAGAAAGCGTTGAGTGAAGGAGTTGGTACATGAGTAGTTTTCCCAGTTAATGGTGGGGTAGTTGAAATCACCCATTATTAGGGTGTTTGGTTGAACCCTAATATTTTCCAGTACATCAAGAAAAGAGGAGTGGGAATCCTGGGGCATGGTGGGTGATCTGTAGCAAGGTACAATTTGGATTGCAGTTTTGCCCAGAGTTAGTTGCACTTGGAAAACCTCGGCTGCATTATGCTGAGAAACTAGCCTGGAGGTGTGGATATCCTTAATGAATATGGACACACCCCTGTATGCGTCTTGTTTGTCTTGTCTGTTAACCTATCCAACCTACCTCCCCAAATATACCTACTATCCCTCCCCAACATCCCACTCTCTCCTGAAAAAAAAAGGTCAATTTGTTCCCCCCCCAAAAAAAAATCTCGCCCCATACATAGCTGTCCATTTTGCACAAATGTCCACTGGACACGTAATCTGGTCTAATTGGGTTTACAACATATTATTGTTGTCCTCACCCTTCTCTCAGGGGTTTGAGTGTCCAAATCTATCCCCAAATTCAGTGTATATGCACAGGCACAGCTGTTGCTGTAGAAGAAATGGACAGTTATGGACATTTTCTACACCCTTCCTGCACATCCCTAGCTATTTTCCGTACTGTGTTTCCCTCTTTGTGCCCCTTTTTCACTACTTTCCTATCAACCCTTTTTTTCTTTTCTTTTAAAGAAATTAGCACAGGGGTAAGCCAGAGTAAGCACTTTTAAGCAGCAATAAGCAGGTTTAAGACTGTTTGAACTGGGGTAAGCAATGCCTACGCAGGTTAAGGAATTTAGAAGCTAACTGAGTGTAAGAAACTGTAACCAGAAGTTAGCATTGCTTACCTCTGCACATGCCCGTGCAAACCCACTTATAACTGTTTAAAAGTGTCTTAATCACTCTGTATCCAATGGCCCTTGTTCTCCCCAACAACAAAATAAACAACCTCTGCAAGGATCGAACCCAGGACCCTGCCCACCATAGCCAAAGTGATTTACCACTAAGCAATGTCAGATATACATAACCCTGATGTTTTCACGAACATATTATCCAACACAGTCATTCAACAGTACAGGAAATGTATTTATACATGTAGATGTATGTGTGTGTGTGTGTGTGTGTATATATATTTATATCTAAAGAGATATATCAATCTACACATATATATATATATATATATATATATATATATATATATATTTATGTATATATATATATATATATATATATATATATATATATACATGTATGTATATATATATATATATATATATATATATATATATATATATATATATATATATCCACATTTGCATACATCTATAGATATATATGTCTACAGCTAAACAGGTCTGCCCTGCAATACAATAACAACTGTTGCAAATCCCATAACCAGGACCTGACACAACATGGTCACAAGATGTTAACAATATATATATATATATATATATATATATATATATATATATATAAAACTACACATACACACACAGAGATATGTATAGGAAGATACATA
The DNA here is from genome assembly GCF_019279795.1 of Protopterus annectens. Classification (NCBI taxonomy): domain Eukaryota; kingdom Metazoa; phylum Chordata; order Ceratodontiformes; family Protopteridae; genus Protopterus; species Protopterus annectens. The sequence goes on from NW_025049651.1 coordinate 13,527, forward strand.
TGTAGAGGGTGCACACCATACAGAACAACCAGTATGCCTACAGTTGCCACCTTACCAACTGGACACTGTATGAGTCACCCATACAAAACACAATTGTTGCCTGCAACATATACCCACAGAAAGGTCAAAGGATATAACACCACACACAGGTTTGCATACATGAGAAAGCTTTATTTGTGTACTATTACAGTTGTATATGCCATGTCATATAGCTGTTTAGACTCTGAAGTACATATAAAGAGACTAATGCAACTGTCAAACAGATAAATTAATACAGTATTCCGGAATGCATTACATATGTTGCTGTCCAGACCAAGGCCTTGAAGTAGTACAACAGTAAAGGCAGACTGGGCCACAGGATAACAATCAATCAACAGTAAGTAATGCAGATGTATAATCCAGAACCCTCTATCTACACTCTGTACTCAATCCCTTGGGGGTAAAGACCTCAGTTGACACAATGGGATGCATCTGTTACATAAAAAGGCATAACTGAAACCATCACAATCACACTTACAAACAGAACAGTCTGTATGGCAGAAAGCAGTAGGCCTGCATTTGCCCAAGGTGAAGTATATGGTAATGTACATCCAGATACCTTAAAGCAGCTTACACCTGATACCACTCACATGTTGTAACAGCCTAGGTTAGTTATGGTGCATCCTCTCCCCCATAGTCTGACATACAGGGCCATATACCACTGTTACATACACTTGGCTTCTGGACTGCATAAGGGCATACATGTATTGTGCAGCTGAATCCCACACATATATGGACCCAACCCCATAATATGTTGGCAGGGCCTAACAACAGTGTGGAATGATGGCAGGAATGGCAGCAGGACATACTCACAGGCCACTTCATAACAACCCCTGACAGTATGTCATATGGACAAAGCCTGGTACATAGTTGGACAACAGAGGTTGGAACACAGGCCCATATGTGAAATAGTGTTGTCATACACTAAGCAAGTCACTGGTGTTACAGGGTAGTCTGCAACATACCCTTAGTCAGGAATATGAAGTCAGAAACACAAATGGATGTAGTCACGTACTGATAACACTCAACATACATACATCCAGTGATATATCTGACATAAGACCTGTGTGCTGGACAGGCAAAACATAACATGCACACCTGTGACCATCAAGAGGATAGGCACACAGTCGAGAGATATGCAGACAGACTACAGTCCGTGTTAAACTAGTATGCACACACAAACCCTGTAACACTGGTGCTATACAATGCATATAACAACAGTATTCACACTCTCTGTTTGTAGTTCTGGAACCTCATACAAATATGTAGCTGGCCTGAGTGTGCAAGTCCTCTTGTAAGAGATATTGCTACCTGCTGTCTGTAACAATGCTTCCCACACACAGGAAAGATGTCCACCATACATGAAAGGAAAAGGGACCACTCCAACATGATGTAGGATTTTGCATGCA
>NW_025049652.1:0-14377 GCF_019279795.1 Protopterus annectens
AGGGTTTTTAGGTTTTATGTTGTCCCTCTTGTGGGGGGGTGGGGGAATTTTTTTTTTAGTTTGTTCCAATTGGGGGCATTTGAGTTTATGTTCCAGGAATCTTTTTGGGCTAGGTGCTGGGGCTTGAGTGAGTACTTCCAGTAGTCAATGTTTGGGTGGTTAGAGTCGCCCCAATATAATGGTGTTCGGAGATCTTCGCTGTTCTCCAATGTTTCTGCAGGAAAGCCGAATGGGATTCCTGACTTTGAGGAAGGGTGGTCTGTAGGACTTCTTCTCGCTGAAAAACAGTCTTGCCTGTTGGATTTGCATGGATGGTCTCAATTATTTCGTGCAATGCCCATAACCTGGAAAGTGTGGTTATCCTTGATCTAAATATGAACTCCCCCTCCTTTTGTTAGTTTCGGTCCGGGTTTTAGGGGCTGAAAAGCATAATGAAGTGCTGTTAGTGCTGGGGTTGCTCTCTGGGCCTTAGACCCAGGTTTCTCCTGCAGGTCTCAGTGTTTCTCGCTACTGGGGAAGCCGAGTCGTGCATCTTGAGTTAAGACTTCTGGCGTTTGCCGGACATTCTTCAGCCACTTGTCTATGGGGTGGGTTTGACTTTTTAGGCCTTGCCTAAAATACGAAGTGCGGTGTGAGCCTTTTACCTTGTCTCCAAAAGCCCAGTGGTGAAAGCAAATTTTCGGCCGTCCCTACTTGAGAAAGCAAGCGTGACTATCGAGCACTGTCACATCCCAGGCTGGCGGACACTGGATCCTTTAGATAAGCACCAAGAAATTTTGGCCAATTGTTAAAATCGATCATTTGTCTTTGTACTGTGGCATCATTCTAGGTGAGGGTAAGATGCTGCTGCTCAAGGTCCGGGGTCATACCAGCCTCGGGCTACATGATCAGAGAGCTCCTCTATGTCTCTTTTCATGTAGTCAGGAGAGTGCGATCTCCAGGTCATTCACACCAGCATGTACAATGGCCAGCTGAGTCATATTTGTATTTGCTTTGGGTGACCTGAGTGCTTGATTGTGTCTGGGATGCTACGCGTAGGTAGCCCAGGCAGGTGGCCTCCCTATGACCCTTCTCTTTATTCCAGCCTGGTGTTAGCAGGCGGGGCGTCAGTGTGTCTGACAATAGAGTCACCTATAACAAGAGTATCAGGTGTGTTATTCAGCCTTAAGGACTGTGGCTGCTTGGCACACTGACTTTGTGGAGTTATGTGTTGTGTGTGTTTTGTTTTGAGGTAGCATTTTGCTTGGATGTCTGCTTTGGAGGTCTCTGTTGCTTAGGTAGATTTTATTTAGAGCCTCCGAGTATATTTTTGTGTATTTATGTGTTTGGTTAAGCTGATGTGGTGGGACTATGTGATACTGGAATTGTGTTGTGAGGTTACCTTCTCCTCCTGACTGGTTTACACCAGTTTTGAGATGAGAGCTCAGCTTTCAGTTTAGCTAAATAGTTGCATCTCTCACATATATTTGAACCTGTTTGGAGGAGGAGAGGGTTGTCCGTGTACATGAGACAGTTGTAACTTATTGCCTTAAAATTCCCAGATTCACCACAGCTGGACTGGAGAGGAAACCATGGACTGACCTTTGGACATGCAAGAGTAATAGGGGAAACTGAATTTAAGACGGACCAATAGAGACAGGGTAATCGTAGAGTATAAGAGGTGAAGTAGTGTGGTTTCAATTGGCTAACTTGTGGGTTACTTAATTGGACCAGTGAAGGGCCTTAGAATGAGAATATGGTGTTTAGAACTGAGAGATAGAGCTGTTCTAAGGGAAAAGTGAAGAGCAGACTTTGTGGAGCCAGGAATAGTTTAACCCCCAAATTAGGCACTGCTTACTTAGCACTGCTGCGCTATGCTCCAAAAATGTGCAAAACCTTCATAAAGAGGGTTTAAGAGAGGAAGATGAAGGAGTTTTGAATTGACCTAGAATGGCCAATAAAACTACAGTTTCAAGTCAGTAACCACTCCCACAGGGGCAGACAGGCTGCTCAATGTTTTCACTGCCACTGATCAACAGAGACTTTCCTTTAGCCCAAGCAAAAATGGCCTCACAGAAACTTACAAACAGTTCAAGAACAGCAAGCCTGTAAATGAACTTTTAAATCCTCGTGAAAGTGGGAAAAAGAGTTTTTTTGTTTTTTGTTTTTCAGAGATAGCAGAGGTTAACAAGTATCAGCAAGTTATAACAGTGCAGTAAATGACCCCACACAAGAGTGCTAGGCCAAAGACAGATAAAATGCAAGTTTTGAGAAAAAAAACGATTTTAAAAATAAGTGCAAACAGGAAATTCAGTGAACAGCTCTAGGTTGTGCTCTAAATACAGTTACTAATGCAGAAATCAAATTTAACAAGCCAGAAAATGCTCAAAATAGGCGGCTATGCAGAAAAACTTAGCAAATAAACAGAGGAAAAATACTTAAAGTCTCAAAAGTGGCTCCTTTCTTCTCTCACCATTTTCTCCTCTTGGTGGGTGCTTCACCAACAGCCAACAAGCCTGAAAAGACACCAAAACCACGAGGCAACCAGGTTTTAAGAGAGGAAGATGAAGGAGTTTTGGAATTGACTCAGAATGGCCAATAAAACTACAGTTTAAAGTCAGTAACCACTCCCACAGGGGCAGACAGGCTGCTCAATGTTTTCACTGCCACTGATCAACAGAGAGACTTTCCTTTAGCACAAGCAAAAATGGCCTCACAGAAACTTACAAACAGTTCAAGAACAACAAGCCTGTAAATGAACTTTTTTAAATCTCAGAAAAGTGGGAAAAAAGCAAGATTTTTTTTTTGTTTTTTTTTTTTGTTTTTTCAGAGATAGCAGAGGTTAACAAGTATCAGCAAGTTATAACAGTGCAGTAAATGACCCCACACAAGAGTGCTAGGCCAAAGACAGATAAAATGCAAGTTTTGAGAAAAAAACGATTTTTAAAAATAAGTGCAAACAGGAAATTCAGTAAACAGCTCTAGGTTGTGCTCTAAATACAGTTACTAATGCAGAAATCAAATTTAACAAGCCAGAAAAATGCTCCAAAATAGGCGGTTATGCAGAAAAACTTAGCAAATAAACAGAGGAAAAATACTTAAAGTCTCAAAAGTGGCTCCTTTCTTCTCTCAGCGTTTTCTCCTCTTGGTGGGTGCTTCACCAACAGCCAACAAGCCTGAAAAGATGCCAAAACCACGAGGCAACCAGGTTTTAAGAGAGGAAGATGAAGGAGTTTTGAATTGACCCAGAATGGCCAATAAAACTACAGTTTCAAGTCAGTAACCACTCCCACAGGGGCAGACAGGCTGCTCAATGTTTTCACTGCCACTGATCAACAGAGAGACTTTCCTTTAGCCCAAGCAAAAAATGGCCTCACAGAAACTTACAAACAGTTCAAGAACAGCACGCCTGTAACTGAACTATTTAAATCTCAGAAAGTGGAAAAAAGCAAGATTTTTTTGTTTTTGTTTTTTCAGAGATAGCAGAGGGTAACAAGTATCAACAAGTTATAACAGTGCAGTAAATATTACACAAGAGTGCTAGGCCAAAGACAGATAAAATGCAAGTTTTGATAAAAACACAATTTTAAAAATAAGTGCAAACAGGAAATTCAGTAAACAGCTCTAGGTTGTGCTCTAAATACAGTTACTAATGCAGAAATCAAATTTAACAAGCCAGAAAATGCTCAAAATAGGTGGCTATGCAGAAAATCTTAGCAAATAAACAGAGGAAAAATACTTAAAGTCTCAAAAGTGGCTCCTTTTTCTCTCAGCATTTTCTTCTCTTGGTGGGTGCTTCACCAACAGCCAATAAGCCTGAAAAGATGCCAAAACCATGAGGCAACCAGGTTTTAAGAGAGGAAGATGAAGGAGTTTTGGAATTGACCCAGAATGGCCAATAAAACTACAGTTTCAAGTCAGTAACCACTCCCACAGGGGCAGACAGGCTGCTCAATGTTTTCACTGCCACTGATCAACAGAGACTCTCCTTTAGCCCAAGCAAAAAATGGCCTCACAGAAACTTACAAACAGTTCAAGAACAGCAAGCCTGTAAATGAACTTTTTTAAATCTCAGAAAAGTGGGGAAAAAAGCAAGATTTTTTTTGTTTTTTGTTTTTTCTGAGATAGCAGAAGGATTAACAAATGTCGGCAAGTTATAAAAGGTGCAGTAAATGACCCCACACAAGAGTGCTAGCCAAAGACAGATAAAATGCAAGTTTTGAGAAAAAAACGATTTTAAAAATAAGTGCAAACAGGAAATTTAGTAAACAGCTCTAGGTTGTGCTCTAAATACAGCTACTAATGCAGAAATCAAATTTAACAAGCCAGAAAATGCTCAAAATAGGCGGCTATGCAGAAAAACTTAGCAAATAAACAGAGGAAAAATACTTAAAGTCTCAAAAGTGGTTCCTTTTCTTCTCTCATTTTTCTCCTCTTGGTAGTGCTTCGCCAACAGCCAACAAGCCTGAAAAGATGCCAAAACCACGAGGCAACCAGGTTTTAAGAGAGGAAGATGAAGGAGTTTTGGAATTGACCCAGAATGGCCAATAAAACTACAGTTTCAAGTCAGTAACCACTCCCACAGGGGCAGACAGGCTGCTCAATGTTTTTCACAGCCACTGATCAACAGAGAGACTTTCCTTTAGCACAAGCAAAAAAATGGCCTAACAGAAACTTACAAACAGTTCAAGAACAGCAAGCCTGTAAATGAACTTTTTTAAATCTCAGAAAAGTGGGAAAAAGCAAGATTTTTTTTTTTGATTTTTTTTTTGTTTTTTCAGAGATAGCAGAGGTTAACAAGTATCAGCAAGTTATAACAGTGCAGTAAATGACCCCACACAAGAGTGCTAGGCCAAAGACAGATAAAATGCAAGTTTTGAGAAAAAAACGATTTTAAAAATAAGTGCAAACAGGAAATTCAGTAAACAGCTCTAGGTTGTGCTCTAAATACAGTTACTAATGCAGAAATCAAATTTAGCCAGAAAATACTCCAAAATAGGTGGCTATGCAGAAATCTTAGCAAATAAACAGAGGAAAAATACTTAAAGTCTCAAAAGTGGCTCCTTTCTTCTCTCAGCGTTTTCTCCTCTTGGTGGGTGCTTCACCAACAGCCAACAAGCCTGAATGAAATGCTAAGCTTTAAATGTTGATTATTTAAACTAATTAATATATTAAGATGACTTAAATATAGTATCAAAGATGTCTGTGTCATTTAGAGAAAAATCAGAAAATATTTTCTTGCAATTCTTTTTAACACATTTACCATTTTCATGTTGTCCTTGTCTAATTGGCATTACCTGTGGTCATATTGGTCAACCAACCATTGTACTGAAAATGCTTAATGTGTGGCAGTGCTAATGTATGTCTGTGAAGAAAGTATGAGTCTGCTGTGTTACACAATATAAAAATCCCATTTGAAAAATAATGTACTTGCTTTAAAATATGGACAACCATTTATTAAGAAATGCCAATAAATAAATAATAAATATTATTCAAATTATGGTCAGCCTTCTTTTCTTCAACTTGTGATGCTTGAGATAAAAAAAATTTTAAGATGTGTAAGAAGGAAAGAAATAAAGCACTGGACCATAAAAACATAGGCATTTTGTGGTCCATCTGTAGAATTTGCCAGGGATACAGTGACTTATTAGTGGACGGTCAGAAGACTGCCCTTCTTTAGTAGCAGTAAGCATCGCTAAAGTAGCTGTGCACATCAGTTCATATGAGATGATTACAAAACTACTTGGCAGACAGTAAACTGTGGAAAACAAGCAAAGGGCAAAATATACATAAATGGCAAACAAATATAAAAGAATACTTGAGCAAGAGAATATCACAGATAATGTAATTTCATATAGTCAGTTGTGGGAAAGTGGGTTGAAAATGAAATGGAAAGAAGCAGAAAAAAGACATTGCAGAAATGAAATGATTTGTACATTAAACCCATCACCGTAATTATGTCTCGGGAAAAATATTGCAGAAAAGATTAACATGTAAAGTTATGAATTTCTTTGGATACTTACTGAAACCCTCAGCCACCATAACTAATGACAGACTGAAGAAGCATAACACAGAAACAGAAACAGTCAGGTGATAGCTTTGATGTGTACTGAAAACAGGAATAAAGGGGCAGAGGCATAGTTTCATACAAAGCTGTTATGCATGCAGTCCAGGAAATAATTATGGAGTCTAGCCCAAATTCCCAATTTCCTCAAAATACTGCCAGGATAAGTGACTTGCTCAAGGCCACACACTAGGAAAATGAAGATGGAAAGATTCAAACCATGTGCTGTTAGCAGTGGAAGCAGAAGTTTAGTTCTCTGCACTTAACTGCCAGACATATTACAAGTTTAGTTAGATGAATAGGAATGGGTTGCTGCATGACTCATTTCACTGATGGTTGTAACCCTCATGAGTGCAGTTTCCTGCAAAAGTACTCAGAGTAATTTCGAAGTCCTCAAGAGCCCAGAGCATAAGCAATACTTGTCACACTTGTGTGTCATTATCAAGGAGTCCATTTTGCTGAATAGTGATTGTTGTGCACGTTAACAAATCATTTGTTGAGCAGAATAACATTAAAGAAAATTATAATGCCAGAAGACATTTTAGCTGAAAAATAACTTATCCAAACATAAGGAATAGAAAGTCAATAATATTTGGTTATAGAATTGCAGAACAGCGTATTAAGGACAAAAAGGAACAAACAATTGGTTATAAAACAAATGCAGCTGCTGAAGAATTTCCTACAGCATTCACCCCTCCAAATAAAATCTTTCCAGTGTAAGCACTGGGGAGCATTACTTCAAATCCCCTTCCTTTCCAGTAGCAGCTGTTACTTACACACAAAACTGCAAGGATCTCTCAGTGCAGTGACAATTTTGACATCTCAGGAATAGTATGGGGGAGGGGGATGTCAATTCATCTTGGACCACAGAAGGATCTTTTGAACAAAGACCTGTAAAATTAGCTAGTTTTTTTTTGGTTGCCTCTGTATAACTCCTTTGCATAGTGTAAAACAGGCTCTGAGACACACATAAATGAGGGTCATTCTAGGGTTCAAAAGAAGCAGGCCTGTTACAGAAGGTATCCCATTATATGTCAATGGGATGGGAATACACTACTTTGTCTAGCATGACTCATATAGAGCAGACTTGAAATGTATTTTGGGAAAGAGATATGGTTGAAGAAAAACAAGATCACTTTGATATATCAAGCCCCACTGGCAGCCATTTTGTGGAAAAAATGTTAAAATTCTATAAGAAGCAATCAGAGAGATTTTAAAGTTTAAACTGACTCAGATAAGAAAGATAAAGTGAAACAAGAGATGTTAAGTTGTCTATCTCGCCTTCATTCTTGCTGGATGGGTTCGGAGCCGACCTCGGCTCCGACTCCTCTAAAAAGCTCTCGAGAGTTGGTTCCACCGGCTCGAGGTTCCCCTTATATCCCACAATGCTAGGCGAGAGTTACCTCAGATCTCGTTTGCCGCTACAGCTATCGAGGTGTTGGTTTTCTACCGGTTCTTGGTAAGTGACTTTTCTTGTGTAGTTAGTCTATTAAAACCCCTTTAATTTTAATATTTTTACTTATTTCCCTTAGTTTAGAGGAATTCTTATCCCTTTCTTAAAAATTCCTGTTTTTTTTCCTCAAGAACTTTAAGTTCTTCCCTTGGGCCTACAGGCCTTTTTTCTTTCCTAGTGGAGTGTGTGTTATTTTTCTTATTTAAAAACCTAGTTAGTGGTTTATTATAATTTAAACTAGACAGGGTGTAATTAGTGTGTTTGTGACTGTGTGTGTGATTACACCTTTTGAGATGTCCTAAGAAGCAAAGGTCTCCGGTTCAAGAAGTGTGATGCGTGCTGTCAGAAAATGTCTCTGACAGGCGCTCACACTTCTTGTGTCTACTGTCTGGGACCTTTGCACTGCAGGACTCCTGTGCTGTGTGCCATGGCTTCAGCCCCAGGGTCCTGCAGGAAAGAAAAAAAATAAGTTAATTTTAAGGGGCTTACTCAAGCCAGAGGATTCCTTTCTGTATCTACAGGGAAGCCCTCTAAGGCATCTAGGTCTTGGCTCCGACAACTGAGCCGAGACCTGGGTTTCTAAACCTCTGTCTACATCGGCTCCGGCTGGAGCCGGTGAGTCTCAGTCCACAGTTTCTGTGGTTCCTCGGCTCCGGCTGGAGCCGAGGTAAAAAATTCCGTGTCGGCTCCGACCAGACCCGGGCCGACAACTGGGAAGAGGTCCAGGTCACCATCCCTTGGCTCCATTCATTCGGCTCAGGATCTCCCCTGCTGTCTGAGCGAAAGATCTCACTCCTCCTAGGTCATCGAGGCTGTCGGATCATGACCTTCAGAGGGTAGTGAGTCGACTTCTTAAGTCGAGGCACTGGCCCAGATGCTTCAGAGCCCGACTCATCAGTCAATGCCTACGGTCCATCAATATATTCCTCCTTGACTCTCTTGAGTTCGGAGCCGGGTGTCGGAACCCGAGACTGTGATAGCGTCGGCCGATACATCTTCGGCTCCGTCGTCGGCTCCGATTTCTTCCTTGGAAGAATCACCGGCGGACTTCCCTCGTCGGCTCCGAGGGGGTGGGTAACATCGGACCCTTGTCCGACCCCCTCTCCCTCGGTGGCTGAGTGAGTTCGGCTCCGACATCGGCCTCGAGCCATCACTGTCGGTGCGAGGGAGGTTCTTAATTCTCGGGCGGGGACCTCTGGCTTTGCCTGACAGGGTGCATTCGGGGTCATGCGGGTGTGTTAGAGCCTGGCTCTACTCCACAGTCGGCTCCGTCCGCCCCTCCCTCACGTGCCTCAGGTCAAGTCGACTCACTCCCTCATCCCGGACCGCAGAGAGCCAGCTCCTCAGAACCCCCTGTGGATTTCATTCTCTTCGAGGCCTCACCTGATTTGGCAGAAGAGCCCCCTCGGAAGAGGAAGTGTAAGAGGAAACACATTGACTCACCTGGGTCCATCACGTCTGACACAGATTTAGATGATTCTGAGGGTTCCCCCCGTTCCCCTTCTGAAGATGTCTCATTTGCAGACATTCTAGTGATCCTGAAGCAGAGGGAAATTGGCCAGCCCTCAACCCTTGGATGAATCTGTGTATCTTGAGGCGTTTGGCTCTCGCCCTTCCACCTCCTGGGTGTCCCCCCCTTGACCCCCTCATGCAGGTGGTTGCTAAGAAGGCATGGACGGCTCCTGATTCAGTGGACCCCACTCACAGGAGACCCTCCAAGTGCATAACAGCACCAGCAGACAAACAGTTCTTGACAAAAGGAGTCTCTGTGGATGCTATGGTGGTAGCTGCTGCCACTAAGAAGGAGCTAGCTGATCCTTCAGTACCTGTCCATCCACCTAACAAGGAATCTAGGTCCATGGACAGGTGCAGGAAGCGGATGTTCTCGTCAGCGACATTTACCATGCGTTAAGCTGAACTACCTATGCCATTTGCACCGTCTTCAAAGGGACTTGATCAAGGCGGTGAAATGTTAAGGACCTACAGCTGCGGGTTTCAAGATAAGATGAACACGCGGCTGGCTACCTAACTCCACCAACTCCTCCATCGCCTTCTTTCTTGGCTGATGGAGCGAGTAGAGCCGCAGGGATAGGTGTGGCCTTACGTAGGCATGCCTGGATGCGGCTATGCAATTTTCGAGGACCCCTTCAAGACGTCTTTCACTAATTCCCCGTTTGATGGATCATCTCTTTGGTCCTCAAGTGAAGAAACCTTGACTAGGTGCGAAACTGATGGCAAGACCCTTTCTGCCGTCGAGTCCGTTTTCTACTCCTTCTAGGCCTTACCCCAAAGGCCAGAAAGGTGGAAAAGATGTGGTTCGTAAACAATCTCAGGGACTTAGCCTGGCGCTGAAGTCGTTTCCCGCCAGAGGCAGGCGGGAATAACAATGGTAGAGCGTCGCCCTGGGGCAGGAGGGTCCGCAGAACCAGGGCAATCGGGAAGCCTTCTCTGACAAGCCCTTTCCAGCATCCCTGAGGTGTTGCCCGACTGCCCACCTTCGGAGGCAGTCGGGAAGATTGTCACTGTACCGAAGCCTGGCTATCCTGACTCAAGACAAATGGTACAGTCCATCATTTCCGAGCTATTCTATCCCCTTTCTTAGCATTCAAACCAATCAAAAATCCCTTCAGATGTTCCACCGCTCAAAGGGATCTAAGCGGTTTTGGAGGTTTCAAAACTGCTTGCAAAAAAACAATTCAGCCAGTTCCAGCAGACCAGCAAGGATCCGGAATCTACTCAAGGTTCTTTTAGTTCCAAAGAAAACAGGGGACTGGAGACCAATTTTGGATCTCAGTATCTTGAACAGATCAGTCAAAAACAAGATTTCGGATGGTCACGCTGCAATCCATCCTTCCCTTTTGGGCAAAGAAACTGGATGTGCTCTATAGACCTTCAGGATGCGTACTATCACATAAAAATGAACAGGCGCTCAGAAGATTCCTCCGCTTCAGGCTGGGAACCAGTCATTTTCAGTTCAGGGCCCTGCCCTTTGGTCTCACCACTGCCCCGGGTGTTTACCAAATGCATGGCAGTGGTAGCTTCTCACCTGAGCGACAAGGATTCCAGGTGTTTCCATATTTGGACGACTGGCTCCTCACAGCTCCCACCAAGCATCTCCTTCTGATGGCCAGGGATTACACTTTTCATTTGTCAAAGTTAGGCATTTCAATAAATTGCGAAAAGTCTGTTTTGTCGCCTTGTCGTGCTATTACTTTCATAGGCAAATCTAGACACAGTAGACATGTCTGCGAGACTAACACATCAGAATAACAGACATTCACAAACTGGTCTCACTCCTTTTCAACAACAACAGAATCAAAGCCAGGTTAGTTCTGAAAGTGTTGGGAATTATGGCGTGACCATACCTCTGCTTCCATTAGCCAGATTCCACATGCGGATCCTTCAATGGATGCTCTTTACTCAATGGTCATACCAGCAACTTCCAATGTCTCACCATTATGATCACGCGTGCAAAAATCATCTCATGTGGTGGATGTCTTCCCCTCAGCTCTTGTTGGGAAGACCCTTTGTTCCACCCCTCCGGTTGCTACTCTGACAGCGGATGCCTCCCTGATCAGGTGGGGGCATTATCAGGGCAGGGCGGTCCAGGGCACATGGCAACCAAGCATGCCACTTGCACATAAATGTTCTGGAGATGAGAGCAGTGCTTTTGGCGTTGCAAGCCCTTCAAGACTCTCTTCCCTTGGGAACGATTGCAATCCAGACAGACAATATGTCTGTAGTGTGGTACATCAACAAACAAGGCGGAACCAGGTCATACCCCTGTGTCGAGAAGCACTCAGATTGTGGCAATGGGCGATTTCTTCTCAGCGGTTTCTGATGTAGCGCATCCCGGGAAGTCAATCAAATTGCGGACAAGTTGAGCAGAGCTATCCTCATGCCTCACAGTGGTCTCTGAAAGACTCTGTTGTGAGAAATTTTCCTCAAGTGGGGTCAGCCTTGCTGCGATCTTTTGCTACTCCCCAAAACAGCAAGTGCAGGGATTATTTCACTCTATTCCCTTTACCGGGCCAACCCAGCAGAGCCGCTCTGGCCCAAGTTTGGCCCGGGGACTTCTGTGCATTTCCTCCCACTAATCTCTCAAGTGATACAGAAAGCTATCGCTCAGAAGGCCTCATTGATCCTCGTTGCTCCTTACTGGCCTCGACAGGTGTGGTTCCCCTTTCTACATCGATTTCTATTGGAGCGACCGTGGAATCTGGACCTAGTTCCAGATCTTTTGATCCATCAGTCGGGTCAGTTTCATCGCTCCTCCCTCTCTGAACCTCACTGCTTGGTTCCTCCAGTTCCAACTTTAGCCAGGCATCCTCAATTATCTCACTCCGTTCGAGATATTTTGATAGCTTCCCATAAATCTTCCACTCGGAAGATTTATTTGAGTAAGTGGAACGCTTCACATATTGGGCTCAAGGAAAGGACATAGATCCTTTCACTGCTTCCATCCAATTAGTCCTTGAATTTCTAGCTGAACTCTTCCATGCAGGTTCATCTCCCTCTACTCTTAAAGTTCAATTGGCAGCTATTTCTAACTTTCATGTGGGTATTTCTGGACCTGCCTTAATGTCCTAAGCTTTGCAAAGCCTTTTTGAAAGGAGTTTTTCTTCTCAGACCTCCTATAAGAAATCCTCCTTCTCCTTGGGACCTAAATTTAGTTCTTGCTTCTTTTGATTCTTCCCCCTTTCGAACCTGCAGTCTCCTGTTCTTTAAAATTGCTATCATGGAAGACTCTTTTTCTGTTAGCTATTACTTCAGCTAGAAGGTTTCAGAGCTTCAAGCACTCAGCTATCGACCTCCTTATCTATTGTTTCATAAGGACAGAGTATCCTTACGAACTAACCGTCCTTTTTGCCTAAGGTGGTCTCGACATCAAATCTAAACCAAAGCATTGACCTCCCTGTTTTTTTTTTTCCAGAATATTCCAATAGGTCTGAACAAAAATTACACTGCCTGGATGTTCATCGTCAATTGAGGTACTACTTGGATAGAACAAAACAATTCAGAAAATCTGATCAGCTGTTTGTCTCCTGTCACGAGAAAGCAGAAAGGGACTTTCAGTTTCAAAGTATCATTATCCAGATGGCTAACATCTTTGATTTCCCTTGTATATGAAATTAGACACCAAAACTGCCTAATAAACCTAAGGCCCATTCCACAGAGCTTTGGCTACTTCTTTACCTTCCAAGACAGACTGCCTATTGACACCATTTGTGCAGCGGCTACTTGGGCTACTCCTCACACTTTCATTTCTCATTATAAGTTGGACTTAGCTTCTGGGCATAGAGCTAACTTTGGTTCCACTATTCTCAGGAGTCTGTTCCGTTAGGCCACCGGGACAAAGGTGCTAGGGGCCTTGGTCCCATCCAGCAAGAATGGCGAGATAGACAGCTTAACATATAGAAGTTATGTTCTTACCATAACGTTCCATGTTAGTTGTCTTCTTCTGCTTCTTCTTCCCCTCCTTCCCCCTGGCCTGGACAGACCTAGAGGAGTTGTGATTGTGACCTCTCTTTCTACCACCTCTTTCTTAGGCATATGCTGTTGTGCATATTTCCTGGATCAGGATGTAGGTCACCCTTCTTTCTTCCTGTTGTTAGAGGTTGACTCTGTTTAGAGTTATTCTGTTACTATTATAAGCTGGGGTTAGCTTACAAATGAGATCTGAGGTAACTCTCGCCTAGCATTGTGGGATATAAGGGGAACCTTGAGCCGGTGGAACCAACTCTCGAGCTTTTAGAGTGGCCGAGTCGGAGCCGAGGTCGGCTCCAAACCCATCCAGCAAGAAGAAGGCGAGAAGACAACTAACATGGAACGTTATGGTAAGAACATAACTTCTATTTTTTAGTTTTAAGATGGAGTTTTCCCTTAAGAACTAATATTTCATTTATGCCTAAATTGGTGTCTGAGCATCTCATAAGTAAAGACATTGCATCCAGGTCTAAGAATGTTATAACCCCACTTTACTCAACCCTAATCAGACCATTAATAGAGTATAATGCTCCCTTCTAAATGTATCTCACCAGACACCTGCAGCAACTGGAGAAACCACAGAGGTTTCTCATTAAGAAGGTACAGGGCCTCCAAACCATGACCTACATGGATAGACTAAAAGCCCTGTCACTGTGCTCTTTATCATATAGGCTACTGAGAGTTGACTTGTGCCTGGCCTACAGGGCAGTCTCTAACCTTGACCTGATGGAAATACTACACATCTCCAAATCAAATGGCACTAGAGTCACTCACTCTGGGGATCTCAAACTTGCAGTGACATTTTACAGAACTTGCTGGAGAGACAGGCATGCGAATAAGTGCAAATGCAGATTTCACCAAAAGTGTTTTAAATTTTGCGGGGCTGCTAGAATAAGGAAGTACCATCATTTTCTTAATCCACTCGAGGGGGGAATGTCACAAAAATTTTTTAGGTACTAGTTTATTGTCGTGAGGTGGAAGTTAATGGAATGTTTATCCAGATACAAGACAAAAAGGGCAAATTAAAGGAAGGAAAGATGAACACGTGACATTAGTGACATCAGATCACAAATAGTTAGCAATAGTGTATTGCTAGGAGACAACAGTCAATTTTAAAGAACCAACCCAAGCATGGCAGTTAGATTTCCAATCCTAAGGTTTTGTTAGTGGAGTATCAGAGCACACTTGGATACTAGCAGTAGCAATTACAAAGGGAAACTATTAAAAGAGCTGTGAGAGTTAATGTAGTTCAATTCTTTAAAATTTTCATTCAAGCTTTATGTCCTACTTTAAAAACTTCATGGGCTCTTTTCATCTTTTCATCTTGTTTTATTTGAAGATTTATTTAAAAAACATCCAGTAGGCTTTATTTGGAGAAGTACTGACATGTATAT
>NW_025049653.1:0-14399 GCF_019279795.1 Protopterus annectens
CTGTGAGACCCTTTGAGTATGCATGTGGCAGCTGGAGAGTTGATTATGGCACCCAGTTTGCAGTCAGTGTGAACAAGGTCAGCCATATTCCCCTGTGGTAGCCTGTATCAGACAATATATACTGAACAAGAGGTCCCAGGACCAAGCCGTGGGATGCCATGTGTAACTGGTGTATAGTCAGACATGGCACCTGCAATTCTGACCATGGGTGCTATCCCTGATCCAGGTAGCAATCCATCATGTGAGATATGTGTCCATTGGCTGGTGAGCCAGTTGGGGTTATTGTAAGGGTTTGCAAGGTTCAGGTAGGCTGTGTGGACAACTGTCCCTATGTCGATGGACCTGTTACCGTAAAGAATACAAACAGTTCAAGAGGCAAGATCTGCCCACAACAATGCTGAAATGTGTAGGACACAGTGTCTGTAGGTTCCCGATGTCTATGTGTAGAGCCCATACAATACTCCATAGCTTTGCAGAACAGGCTAAGGCTTATAGGGCAATATTGTCTGTGGTCCGTTGTGGCACCAACTCTGTGTGGGACCACTGTCACTGTAGCATTCCTGGGTACATATCCTGTAGTAACTCTGATATTGACAGTGATGTAATGTGAGGGTTATGTCTGTCATGAAGCTCGTGTAAGATGCAGGCTGGGACACCCTCTGGTCCCATTGATACTGTGATGTATGCTTTGGGAGGGCAGCACTCACCTGTTACTGTGTGATGTCAGGAGGTTACACTCTGTTGGGATGGATAGTTGCTCCTTAGGGGATGGGGGAGACATCTGCACTGAACCTGTTTGCCAGGATGTTGGCAATGCCAGTTGGTTCTGGGTAAATTTAGTCAGTATTCAGTAACTCACAGCATATCAGTGAGTGTCCACCCAGGTTCCTGACATAACTGAAGAAGGCCTTGTGATAGTCCTTGTGTCTGGTGCAATTGTCCGTGAAGCAGCCCTTAGATAAGTTCATGAGTGATTGAGCTGTCTGCTAGTACAGTTCACAGATGCCTTCCCTGTCTGGGATTGTGCTCTATCATGTAGTAGCTTCCTCCTGATGTTGTACAGCTTATTAATGGCTGGGGTCTACCAGACAGGTCCTGTGCCATTGGAGGAGTGAGTCCTGCTGTTATTTGGGATAGCACAATCCATGCAGTCCACTAGGTGTCCATAGAATGTGTATGTAAAGGATTCAGCAGTTGAGCCATATTTTCCACTGTCTCAGGGTCTCTGAAGGATACCACCTTGCTTTGGTGAAGTGAGACATTGGGTCATGAGAAGTTCACGAAGATTACGCAGGATGGGTGTGTGGAGCTTATATGTATGTCCAGTGAGATAATGTATGTTCTGACCTTACCAATGAGGGGTATACCTGGTGTGGAACATAGAGTCCCCATGTTGGTGATGATCAGGTCCAATATTATTCCCCTTGTGGCTGTGGGACTGGTTGTGCCATAGCATATGAGTTTACAAATTGTAGTGACTGTGGGGGTTTTGGGGCTTGAGTAGTATCCCCAGTCAATATTTGTGTATTTGAAGTCACCCAATATAATGGTGTTTGTGGAGACCTTCATATTCTCCATGTTCCCAGGAAGCCGAGTGTGGTTCCTGAGTTTGGGAGGGTGGTCTGTAGCAGGCAACAAACTGAAAGGCAGTTTTGCACAATGGTAGTTGTATATGTATGGTCTGTGATGCTTTGTGTAGTGCTACTAACCCGGATATGTGTCTATCTGTGATGTATATGGAGACTCCCCTAGTTGTGTTGCCCGTTCCAAGTCTTGTGGTCAGAGCATGGTATGAAACATAACCTGGTAGTGCTGGTGTGCATATGTGAGCCTGAACAGGCATCTGTTAGTGCACAGATTTTGCTATCCTCCATACTGAGGAGAGTCCTGAGTGCCCCAATATGAGGGTAACACATCTGGTGTAGAGTAGCAATACCCTTAATTACATTAAACCTGTAATGTCTATGGAGGTGTGTTTGTTTTTTGTGCCCTGCTTAAAAAAGGTACTATGGTGGTAGCAAGAGCCTTAGCCAGCATTAAAAGGGTCCAAGGGTGACAGGTGCAAGCTGTCCATAGTGAAGCTACGTGGCATGTCGAGCATGTCACCACAGGCTGACAGACACTGTATCCCCTATGAATGACACCAATTTGTTAGCCAACTGTTAAAGTGATATGTTTGTCTGTATACTGTGACATCATAATTGGTGGGTGTAAGATGCTAGACAAGGTCAGGGTCATACTGGCCTAGGCTACATGATCAGAGTGTTCCTCCATGTACATGTCATGTGGTCCGGGGAGTAACATCTGAGGTTTCCACCAGCATGGACAATGATGGTGCCAGTCATGTAGTTGTTTTGGTGTGACCTGTCTGCATGCGTTATGTGGCAGATCCTGGCCCCCGCCAGACAGCCCAAAGTGACTATTCCCTTGTTTGGGCTCATGAGTCGTTCGTCAGTCTGTCTGCCAATATGTGTCGCCTCTTACTAGTCTATTAGGTGTGTTTTTAGCCAAGGGCAGTGACTGTGTGGCACACTGACATTGTGAACTATGTGATATGTGGGTATTGTAGTGGGGTAGCAGTTGTGTGTTGCTGTGGAGGTCTCTGCTGCTTAGGCAGATTTAAATTACAGCATCCGATATGTCTATGTGTGATAATGTGGTTTGAGTGCTGTCACCAGAGGATATGTGAGACTGATATGTGGTGTGTGTGGTTACCTTCACCACCTGATAGACTGTGCCAGTCATGGGTCGAGACAGTTCAGCACCCTGTATGTCTCTATAGGTGCATCTCACACATATATCTGAGTTTGTCGGGAGGAGGCGAGGATTGTCTGTGTACATGAGGCAGATGTGACATTGTGTCAACATCACAATATTCACCAGCTGGACTGGAGAGTACACAAGAAACCGCCCCCTGGACATGCCAGGATATTATGATGACATACTGTAGCCTGATCACAAAGGATCAGTAGGGTGTTAAGTGTGTAAAAGAGTATAACAGGGATTAGTGCTCGGGTTCATTGGTGTTTTGTAAAGAGTAGCTGAGAAGGAATCCAGACTGAATCATGACACCTCCCAGCTATGTCATATATAGCAATGTACACCCATATATGTCCTGAGTCAGGGCCAACTGTACCTGAGTGACAATGCCGACATCCTGACAGACAGGCCCATATATACAGACCCACCTCCCACTGCAGATAGTCCATATCATCATACCAGGAGATATCACATTTAGAATGGATGAACAGCTACCCCCAATACCAAAAGCATGGCAGCAAGTGGAATACATTGATTCCCAATATGTGTCATGCATAAACTACAGAACAAACAGATCCTGCACCTGAACAGTCAGCTGAGCCTCCCCCCTACACAGGATGTGGAACCGTTGAATGTGTTACAGCAACATATGGCACTCCACAAGTGTTGGTGCACAACACACCATGGGAAGTACAGTCCAGTATGCCTATGAAGTCTGATCTGCAAGGCCATGGAGTCCATCATGGTTGAAGTCATAAACAGAGCTATTGGAAGCTGACATACACAACCCTCCCAACTGTGGAATGTTCATGTGCGGATCATGGTTCCCAAACATGCTAGACTGTTTGCAAGGCAGCCACCCAGGACATACATCACTGAACACAGCTACACATGTCTCACATAGACTTTGAATAGCCCTTTATCAACATCCCAGACACATGTAGTACCCACAAAACCAACAAGCTGTGTATAAATATGTGTTGACATATAAAAGAATGTCAATGTGTCCACAGATAGATCACACAAGGTAAGGATTATGAGTTCCTGTTCAAGCTGTTGACACCTGCTGACCCACATGGACCATTCCTGGAATGGCATAAAACAAGGTGTACACACATTAGCATGTCCAGCCTAATGATTTTACCATCCTATAAATACAGCAGGAAAAGAAACCACCAGTAAAGCAAAAGCACCATGTTAAGGGTCTCTCTAGTATCATAACAAGTTAGGTAGGGGTTTGAATCCTGCAAACACTGAGTGTGTGGGGGTGTGTATGTATGAAAATGTCTTTGAAAGGAGTGCCTTTTTGGAGACTGGGAAAACACACTAAAAGAGGTACATTCCTCTTTGGAAAGCTGATGATGTCACCATCCTACAAATACAGCAGGAGAAGAAACCCAGTAAAGCAAATAGCGTGCAGTGTTAATGCATCTCTCTCTAGTATCATAACATAGTTAGGTAGGGTTTGAATCCTGCAACCTGTGTCTGTGTGTGGGGTGTGGGTATGGGGCAATTGTCTTTGAGAGGAGTACCCTTTTTTGGAGACTGGGAAAACACACTAAAAGAGGTACATTCCTCTTTGGAAAGCCTGATGATGTCACCATCCTACAAATACAGACGGAAAAGGGAAAAAACCCCCCAGTAAAGCAAATAGGGGCCATGTTAATGCATCTCTTAGTATCATAACATAGTTAGGTAGGGTTTGAACCCTGAAACACTGAGTGTGTGTATGTGTGCAATTGTCTTTGAAAGGAGTGCCCTTTTGGAGACTGGGAAAAAACACTAAAAGAGGTACATTCCTCTTTGGAAAGACTGATGATGTCACCATCCTACAAATACAGATAGTAAAGAGAACCACCAGTAAAGCAAATAGCTGTTAATGCATCTCTCTAGTACATAACATAATTAGGTAGGGTTTGAATCCTGCAAAGCTGACTGTGTGTCATTGGTCAATGCGGTGTGGGTTTTGATTTTTATGGTATGACATATTATGATTACAACAGTAAGTGCATTGCAAAATCAGGTATCTGTGGCAAATATATGTGTACATGTCCCTCAATCAGTACATAGATGTGAAGCCTGCATACTACATGAATACATTTGTTTCCATTGACAGGTTGTGCCGCTGCTTCTCAGATCGTAGGTCACATATGTATGTATGTGACAAGGTCCACTTGTAATCTGTGGCCAAGGTAATCTGTGCCACACACACCCATGACAGTTACTTAAGAGTAGTGTGAGTGAGGGTATATGCCTGGGGTATATGTCAGGCATGTTGATACACAACAACGACTGCCAATAATTGACAGTCTTTATAGGTGTACAACTGCCTTGTGGATATGCATTCAGGCCTCTAATGTCTTATGTGATACACCTTGGGACTCCACAATACCTATGGATATGTGGATACCAAGGGACACATGACATAACATGAGACTGTATGTACACATTATTACCCAACATACATGTTGAGGGCTACCACCTGTGTGGTACTGACAGGATAGTATGTATAGTACATGTGGATGACTATGCCATAGTGCTACTGCTATACAGCATGTATCAGACAACAGGTATCTGTCTGTATGATACCCTTGTGTAGGATATGCGTCCCATCCAGGGAATGCATTGTAGGCCAATGCATGCATTTCCAGATTTGGATGGACACATCCCTAGAGTGTTTGCATGTACCTAAGGGGGCTATATGCCAAACAGGTGTGGTCACAGGAATGGGTGGCAGTCATTACCACTGGTTAGCGTTATCGTGTAGCACCAGAAGGATCCAACTGTTACTGAGTTCCCTTCGACTGTGTGTCATTTGTCAAGACATCATCCAGTAATTGCTTATAGTCATGCTGTTGAGGTTGTGTATACTAGCAGACTGCAAATCATTGACAGATATTAACGGTATCACCCACAGCATAGTGTCAACCCATGTCATACACACATGTCTACCCATGTTAGTACATAACTGTAGTAGAATGCATACTGGCCATTGAAAGATACTATGAGATGTTAACAATGTGTACAACAGGGTATGCCACACGTCCCATGTGTCCACTATGCATGTACATGCAGACAGTCCCACCCACCATGTTCACAGATGTACACTTGCTAATCTGTACTGCACACACACAGTACTGTCCACTCACTAACACATGCTGGCAACACATTACACTTCAGCCAAGTGGCACATGGGTGGACAATACATACTCAGACCTAACAGTGGTGTAAACAATGCTACATTGACAATCAGAGCTTTGATGCATAATGTCTGCTCAGATATACCTACAAGGATGTCATTACACTTTCCTGTTGACAACTTGCTAATATTGCTACACTGCTATAGTGTTCACCCTGTGCATCAGCACCATGTTAGCCTTCCTCCATCAATGTTACAGATGACAGGAGGGGTATCATCATATGCACAGGGTTGTGTTGTTCGCCAGAGCCTGACATTGACCCATCCAATCGACATGTCTGTTTGTGTGTGTGTGTGTGTGTGTGTGTGTGTGTGTGTGTGTGTGTGTGTGTGAGAGGGACAACATTACGACATGGGCCAATGTTGATGTAATGTGTGTGTGTATGTGTGAGCCCTAGTTGTTTGGTTAATGTGTGTGTGTCTGCATGCACACAGCTCCACCATGTGGCTGCCATATACGGTAGTTTGTGGGACAGCCACAGACTGTACCTGCTAAGCTGTACAGATCACTGTCTCTGGCCATGGACACAGTACTTGTGCCTGACAGGGGTCCTATGGACAGTATCGGGTACCAACCCTGACTGGGTACTGTCATCAGAGGCAGAGGTATGATGACTGGACCCATCTCCCTGCTGGGACTGGCCAGAGCCATGTGCATGTGGTCTACTGGGACAGTCAATGGTCCTGGCTCATGGAAGACATATTGTGGAGGGCATCTAATGTCCCCCTCCAACGTCTATCAATGACCTCGGTGTAAGTCCAGATGGCACCGGCAAGGTCACAGATGCTGTCATTGATAGCGGTGTAATGTGCTCTCTGCACCCTAAGTCCCTGCCTGGTGTACCGTTCCATACGTGCCTGAGCCTGCATTACAGCCCGGAACATACTGGATGTCATAAGACCTGGGAGGGCACACCTGCCAGGGGCAATATGACCAGCGGTGCTCCCCCAAGAACCCCTGGACCTCCGCCTATGTGGTACCATTCCAGGAATATGGCTATGGCTACTGTGAGGGGATGCAAGTGCCATGGGCACCACACTCACCTGGTCAATGCCAACTGTATGCTGTCCCTCATCTATGGCCATTGGTGGTGAGGGATGTATTGACAGTATGAGTGTGCACATAGATGGGGTTGAATGCTGTGTACTGTTGACTGGCGGACCAACAACAGACCCTGTCAAACCTTCCTGTGCCAAAATACATGTCTCATCATCACCGCTATTCATGGCAGTGGCTTCAGGTTCCCTGCTGCCGCCACCCTAACTCAGCACCTGTGAGAGGAAGACAGGAAACACTTTCGGTCTGCACATGCATGCCCCATGCACACATGCACACATGAACACATGTACACATGCCCACACATGCACACATGCACACATGAACACATGAACACATGCACACATGAACAAATGAACTCTAATACACTCCTCACTACAGCACATACACACACCAGCAATCCAACACATACTCTATAGTGGGTGAAGGTGGGTGTCAGTATCACAAGGTAAACAGTCACCACACACATGTCAGCATGCAGAATATGTGTTGCACAAGACCATGCAGTGCAAGTGTAGATGCCCCTATTTAATGGCAGTATACATGGCTTTGATTCAACTGTGTAGTTGTTCAGTGATCTACACCCTGGAACACAATGTGTACATGGACACAACATTGCTGTGCAGGTATTATCAGCTCTGCAATGCCCTGTGCACCATCACTCACAAGTATACATGCCATGGCTGCATGTGTTATCTGTGTGACACATAAATATCCATGTCTGAGTACAGTGTCTGTGTCCATAGCAGATAATAGTGGGCATGGGTGCACATGCATGCTATGTACACACGGTGAGTGGTGCATGTTGATGTGAAGGAATCCCAATGCTCGACATGGCCAGTGTACAGTGGTTATGGTGAGTGTGGGACATATTGCAGATATGTCAGTGCCAGACATGGCATGGCATGCTAAAGACTGCAACATTAAACACCACACATACCCAATGTGTGTCAGGTGACCTATACACCCACTAGCATGCCAAGACATATATGTGACACTTTGGATGGCGATTGCTGTGCATATTGTATATACTGGCATATGTAAGCACACACACACAACATGCTATGCATATTGTGTATAGGTGCATATGTTTGCACACACACAACATTGAGGTGCAAAGCAATGACTGCTATGTATACTGTGGTCACTGTAACTGGATGGGGTGTAGTACCCTGTGCCATCATCAACATGCATCTTGTGGTCACTCACAGCTACTAATGTGTGCAAGACCACAACCTAGCATGCTGTACCTGAACTGCAGTGCCATGGCTATGTTCACAATTACACAGCCACCTTGTACATGGGTGTGTGAGGTGCCCAATAGAGCATTGCCTAACATGACTGTGTTATGTGTTGCAGAGTGTTACACAGCCCCATGATAGGCCTCTACCCCTGAGGTACATCATGTGTGTGTGCATGACATGTGGGATACTGAAGTGTGACCTTACAGTGGGTGTGTGGTAATGCCAAATGTAGCATGTTTTTGTGTGCTGCATATGATAAACGTGATCTGTTGTGTACAGCTGTAGCAACTATGCATATCCAATGTGCAGTACAGTGTTGCCACAGTTGTGTCTGCTGAACTGTGCATTGCATGTGATTGAGGCAGCTAGTGACTTTACTGAGATGACTGATGTCTCACAGCAAACATGCACAGCATGCATTATGCGTAGGTGTGTTACGTGTACATGGCCTACACCTCACCTATGACATGCACATTTCATTACCAATATTAAAGTGTTAACACACTCACCAGCATGTATCGTCTGCCCTGCTGTCACACCAAAGGGACCTACAAGAATATGACACAATTTATCAGTGACCACAACTGTGGCATTGTACTGTGGGTGTGCTAAACTACAGTGGAACAACAGTCAACAGTCACAGGTGTACAGA
This sequence comes from Protopterus annectens, assembly GCF_019279795.1. Lineage (NCBI taxonomy): Eukaryota > Metazoa > Chordata > Ceratodontiformes > Protopteridae > Protopterus > Protopterus annectens. The sequence goes on from NW_025049653.1 coordinate 8,913, forward strand.
TACTTTTCCAAATATCAGTATTGCACACGATAGGCAGCACAACTGCTAAACACACAGTACACATCTTACATATGCATATTCTAACAATACAGGTAACGGTAGTCTACAGCTAGGGCATATTACCTGCATGCTCCATGTCATCCTGCTGGGTGACTCCGGCCTCCATGATGACACATGATGCTGTTGCTGCTGTAGGCCAGGAGCCACCATGCTTAGGAGCAGCTCCTCCACTCTGGTGAGGGGGGGGGATGTATGGCCACCTCACCACGTGTGGCAAGCTGTTGCCTATGGATACCGGACATGTCTAATTAAATCACTGCAGTGATGGCGTACCTGCTCATATGTCCAATTATGCATGCCTATACCATTTACCCGGTGAACAAGATCTTGCCACAGTGCAGTATGCTCATGCTGGTGCTGGCTGGCCCTGGAAAAAAGCAGGTTATAGTGCTGCACCAGGCTGTTTATTTCCTGCTCCTCTGCAGCTGTATACGACGGATTGCATTGATGAGCCATAACCCAAGAAGACAATTAAGTGATATGTGTGAGCAAGTCATGTGGCACACTTAACATTATGAAGTACAGATATCACTTAACTGCCATATATAGCATCTATCTGTCTATCAGAGGATACACACATTCACCACACCTATCAGTGCTCAGCCCAAAACTGGTCATTGACAGTGCCTGCCACACTCAATATAACAAATCATTATATCAGTAGTTGGCACATTGTTTGGACAACAATCCTCGTCTGGGGGATATATCAAGCTAATGCATGAAGAAACATGCTAATTCAATGCACTACAGTATTACCAGTAAACCACTTAGTCTTTGATGCCATATTTCCTCACCTAACATATGTGCACGGGTTGTTAATATAGTTTATATACTGTTGTAATATTATAGAGTATACATGTTGTTAGGGTACACACACATACCCCTGTAACACACATGTGATTGCGCCGGTACAGCATCACTACACACATCAGAGCACATACATACAACAGACAAATGTATGCGAAAACAGATGAGCATTACCTGTGTACCTTATAGTACTGTGTGCCCCTACTTACAGATACCTATGCCTGAGGTATGTAATCTGTGCAGACTACAGGAAACACACAAGACAGTGTTACCAGGGAATGTGAACATACACCATACTGTGCTGTTTAGGCCTACAGCTTCAGGTAGTACAACAGTTCATATGTGAGCTGGATTCACCAGCAGTACCACTTACTGAGCATACATGTATTGCTTCAGCCTACAATGGGACACCACAGTCATACACAAGGAACTACGTCACAACATATGCCATCCTACTATGTCTGCATCCCAATAACTGACACATCTTTCTCTGGCCTCACACCTAGGACACAAACTACCATGACAGACACAACCTCACACTAAGTTATCACACCTTTACAAACCTTGCACACAGTCACTGTCACACTCATTCCACCTCACATAGCAGGTATTGCATGGAGTACAAGGGTGTGTGCATTGTGTCATAGGTAGGTAATATGCTATTGGCCCTAGGGCCTAGAGCAGCCTAGCCATATGCTACCCTGGCCCCTTTTAAAACATGTAATGTGATTTCAGTTGCTCCTGTCAACTGGATACACAAAGGTGACTCCCAGGGCATATTACCTATCTCCAAAACAATCATCAGGGGTATGCATGACATCTGCTAATGAGAAGCCTTGTTTGTTAATGCTGGGTGGTTTGTCCAGAGTATGGCATATTTGTGGATAGGAACCTGTACCTCCAGCCAGTTCTGTTTAGTGAGGGGACAAGGGTTAGGGGCCTAGGTCCTGTTACCTGGAGGGATTGGTAGGTGGTGTCCTGGTGGTTGGCCGACTGCTATGGGTGTGACATACTCTGTATGTCCGGCAGTGGTAACCTCTGGGTGGGGGGTATGCAAGCACTCTAGCTGTGGTTTTGTGAGTCAGTCTGCATAGGGCATGTGTTTGAGGGCAGTATTACTCTTTGTTAGGTATGTCTGTGGCCTTTCCACTTGCTGTAGTTGTCATGTGAGGTACATACCACATGGGGCATTGTGATGAGTAGAGGGAAAACTGACCTATATTTCCCTAGATGACACACCTTTTGTGATGACATGACCATGTAGACAGATTACAAGACTACTGTGGCACTGTGATTATCAAAGGGAGCCCACTGTCCACCTGTGTCCCATGTTCCCTTCTGACACCTTCAGTGTTAGACAGGCTACCACTTTTGGTAGTTACTGTGTAAGGGGTTTTGGAATGGGGTGGCACTGCAGTATCAACACTGGTGTTCAGTCCATGCCTTGGACAACAGGCACCTGTTGCAGTACATATGACCCATGTCTCCCCTCTCTCTCTCTGATATATATATATATATATATATATATATATATATATATATATATATATATAGATATATAAAACATACATATCTATCATATATCATATTCCCTATCATATACTATATATATCCTATATATCTATATATATATATATCAATATATCTATATATATATCCATATATATATCTATATATATCTAAATATATCTATATCTATCTATATATATATATGTATATAAATATATTTTATATAAACTATATATCTATAAATTTTATATATATATATATATATATATATATATATATATATATATATATATATATTTTATATGTGTATATATATATATATATATATATATATATATATATATATATATATACATACACACACACACACACACAACATATATATATATATATATATATATATATATATATATATATATATATATATGCACATACATTTAAACATCCATTGCTGTACATATACTGGACATATAGGCACATATACTGACCTTTCATGGTGGGGTGTCAAATTTTGCAACAGTTGTGAGACATACGGTTATGTAATAATATTGCACAATGTTGTGCAGAATGCATTCTGCTGTCCTCAGGCCGTATAGCTGTAGCAGGCCTCACTGCCTGTACTCAGTCCCACAGCGTTTAATCACCACATGACATATACTGGGTTGCTGTCTGCAATGCCACACACTACCACTTACATACATATGTGCACATAGCAGCCCTCAACAACATGCATATGTCCAGCCTTCACTAACAGTTGCAGTATGTCCCTTGCCCTATGCAAATGTGCATGTACATATAGATATGGACTGCTGCCACATATGGATGATTCACAGTATGTAGAGTACCCTTCAGACACATCATTCGGATGTCAGCAAATACATATCTGTTACATACCTTACCTTTGTATTCCCCACCTCCGTCTATTGTAGGTGTTGCTTTGTTTTTTTTTTTTTTGGTTTTGGTTTCCTCTGTGTGTTGGTCTTTCTTTTCAGTGTCTGTCTCCTACTGCCTGTTTGTATTTGTCTGTCTGTCTCTGTTTGTCTCTCTCGCTTGCGCTCTCTATCTCTCTCCCAGTTGGTGCAATGATATTATTCCATGTGTGGACAGCAGATACAGGCTGATTTTTTAGGTATCTGCACATGTGGATGTGATGGCCTCTGCACCAATTGGTGCCCACCATTTAGTTATTGCATGCAGCCTGCTGTGTGGTAATTGCAGTTCTCACTGTGATTTCAGGACACTGCTATAAAATGATAGGTTAGGTAGGCGTAGCCCTTTCAGTTTTTTCAAGGTTGGGACCATGCTTGTTTGCTGTGGACACTGCTGTCTCAGTCAGAAAGTTGGTATATGTCTCATATCTAAAGCTGGGTTGTAGCCAGTGAAATGGATGTTGTACTGAAACCTGACTGTTGCTTCTTCCAGTACACTCTTCTCAGTGGTAGGTTTACTAACACCTCCTAATGCTAACACTGGATACATGGGAGTATGTACTTTCTTTTCAAATTAGAGAATTAACTGGCATACAACAGTAGTTATTGCAATGCATTCCTATGGCTTTCCTATTTTCCCTTTACATTCACTCATTGTAATGCATGTTATGTTTCTTTTAGCGCCAAGTTATTGTATATCTGCTGTGGCTTAGTGGTACATCATGCAGACTGGTGAGTCCAAGGTGTGGGGTTTGAGACTGACAAGGGTATTTTATTTTGCTGCTGAGCAGTACAAGGGCCCTGTCATACAGAGTGACTAAAGCACTTTTAAGCAGTTGTAAGCAGGTTTGCGTGGGTTTGCGCGACTCTTAGTGATGCTAAGCTAAGCTTAGCTTAGCTTATTTTATTTTAGCAATACTCAGCTAAGCTTGGCTTAGCTTATCATATCTTAGCAATGCTAAGCTAACACATGCACACTGGTGCAAACCCACTTACTACTGTTTACAAGTGCTCACTCCTAACCCCTGCACTCATTTCTTTGACAGAAAAGTAAATGGGGAGATAGGAATGTGGTGATAAAGGGTGCACAAGAGGGAAGACAGTAGGGAAACCAGCTCGGGATGTACAAGATGGGTGTGGAGAAGGTCCATAGCTGCCCATTTCTTTACCAGCGACAGCTGTGCATATGCAATACTTTTGGGAGGATATTTGAAACCTTCCACCCCTGAGAGAGGGGTGAGGGCAACTAAGTATGTTGTACTACCAATTATGAATATCAGGCACATTCACTGTTTGTGAACTGCTATACTGTCAATAGTACGTTACTCACTTCTGAACAGTTTGTGGTTTGTTTGTGTTGACATTAGCACAGTCTGCTCAGGACAACTGGACATATTTCACTACTGTGTATGCCTACCTACACAATTGGTTGTGCATGACTACATGGGTATATAGTACCTTTGGGTAGGGGTGCAGAACTGCAGAGTGCATTATTTATTATCATGTGATGTTTATCTTGCTGAACATGCAGAGTTGCTGTGTACCTGTAAGTCTATAAAGGCTAGTAATCTGTCTGAGTAGCTCCCACCTGTGGACATATCCAGATGGTAGACAGAGGTTAGCCTAGTATTCATTGACTGTGCACCACACCAGTCTTTTCAGCACCTGAACAATGGCATTGTCACAGGTGGTTGCTAGCAGTACATGGCTACATCCTTTGATATTTCTGTGTTGTACTCCTACATAAGGGCATGCTTTTGAAATTAATTCTACAGCTATTTGCAGAGTGTGTAACAGCAGGCAGGTTGATATGCCTGTGTGTTTCTGACTCTTCCAGGCCTCAGATACTCTCAGGTATATATTTGAACAGCCTCAGGGAAAGGTACATATCAGTGGGATACACCTGTGATATATTTCAGATATTTTGCAGTTGCGACTTTGGGGGATTCTGAGCATATGTATTACTACACCTTTTCTGACGTGCAAGCAGTGTCTACTCTCACTATTGACATTTATCATTAATGGATTCCCACCTTTCTGCCACTGTTAGTACATTTCACAGGAGTCAGAGGGGCACAGCTAACATTTGTTTGCAATCAGGGACATCCTGTAAACCAGTCACTTGGGAGGTCTGGCCTTGACCTATCAAATATGCCAGTGTTTATCCTGCTCTGATACTGTG
>NW_025049654.1:0-13239 GCF_019279795.1 Protopterus annectens
TAAGATATTAGGTATGGGTATTAGACGGTGCTAGGATATGGTATTAGATAGTGCTAGGTGTATGGTATTAGATAGTGCTAGGATATGGTATTACATAGCGCTAGGGTATGGCTGATAGTGCTAGGTATGGTATTAGATGCAGTGGTGGTTGCTAAGATGGTATTAGATAGTGCTAGTTATGGTATTAGATAGTGCTAGGTGTGCTATTAGAAAATGCTAGGATATGGTATTAGATAGTGCTAGGATATGGTATTAGATAGTGCTAGGATATGGTAATAGGCAATCTAGTGCTGGGATATGTTATTAGACAGTGCTAGGAAATGGCATTAGACAGTGCTATGTATGGTATTAGGTAGTGCTAGGATATGGCATTAGATTGTGCTAGGGATGGTAGATGAAGTGCGGCTAGATAGTGCTAGGTATGGTATTAGATAGTGCTAGGTATGGTATTAGATAGTGCTAGGTATGGTATTAGATAGTGCTAGGATATGGTATTAGATAGTGCTAGGATATGGTATTAGATAGTGCTAGACTATGGTATTAGATAGTGCTAGGTATGGTATTAGATAGTGCTAGGTATGGTATTAGATAGTGCTAGGTATGGTATTAGATAGTGCTAGGTATGGTATTAGATAGTGCTAGGATATGGTATTAGATAGTGCTAGGATATGGTATTAGATAGTGCTAGGTATGGTATTAGATAGTGCTAGGATATGGTATTAGAAAGTGCTAGGTATGGTATTAGATAGTGCTAGGATATGGTATTAGATTGTGCTAGGTGTGGTATTAGATAGTACTAGGTATGGTATTAGGTAGTGCTAGGTATGGTATTAGATAGTGCTAGGATATGGTATTAGATAGTGCTAGGTATGGTATTAGATAGTGCTAGGATATGGTATTAGATAGTGCTAGGATATGGTATTAGATAGTGCTAGGATATGGTATTAGGTAGTGCTAGGATATGGTATTAGATAGTGCTAGGTATGGTATTAGATAGTGCTAGGATATGGTATTAGATATGGTATTAATGCTAGGATATGGTATTAGATAGTGCTAAGATATGGTATTAGACTATGGTATTAGATAGTGCTAGGTATGGTATTAGATAGTGCTTGGATATGGTATCAGTGCTAGGATATGGTATTACATAGTGCTAAGTATGGTATTAGATAGTGCTAGGGTATGGTATTAGAAAGTGCTAGGTATGGTATTAGATAGTGCTAGGTATGGTATTAGATAGTGCTAGGATATGGTATTAGATAGTGCTAGGATATGGTATTAGATAGTGCTAGGTATGGTATTAGATAGTGCTAGGATATGGTATTAGATAGTGCTAGGTATGGTATTAGATAGTGCTAGGATATGGTATTAGATAGTGCTAGGATATGGTATTAGATAGTGCTAGGATATGGTATTAGATAGTGCTAGGATATGGTATTAGATAGTGCTAGGATATGGTATTAGATAGTGCTAGGATATGGTATTAGTGCTAGGTATGGTATTAGATAGTGCTAGGATATGGTATTAGATAGTGCTAGGATATGGTATTAGACAGTGCTAGGTATGGTATTAGATAGTGCTAGGATATGGTATTAGATAGTGCTAGGTATGGTATTAGATAGTGCTAGGATATGGTATTAGATAGTGCTAGGTATGGTATTAGATAGTGCTAGGATATGGTATTAGATAGTGCTAGGATATGGTATTAGATAGTGCTAGGTATGGTATTAGATAGTGCTAGGATATGGTATTAGATAGTGCTAGGATATGGTACTAGATAATGCTAGGTATGGTATTAAATAGTGCTAGGACATGGAATTAGATAGTGCTACGATATGGTATTAGATTGTGCTAGGATATGGTATTAGATAGTGCTAGGTATGGTATTAGATAGTGCTAGGATATGGTATTAGATAGTGCTAGGTATGGTATTAGATAGTGCTAGGATATGGTATAAGATAGTGCTAGGATATGGTATTAGATAGTGCTAGCATATGGTATTAGATAGTGCTAGGATATGGTATTAGATAGTGCTAGGATATGGTATTAGACAGTGCTATGTATGGTATTAGATAGTGCTAGGATATGGTATAAGATAGTGCTATGCTATGGCATTAGGTAGTGCTAGCATATGGTATTAGATAGTGCTAGGTATGGTATTAGATAGTGCTAGACTATGGTATTAGATAGTGCAAGGTATGGTATTAGATAGTGCTAGGATATGGTATGAGATAGTGCTAGGTATGGTATTAGATATTGCTTGGATATGGTATTAGATAGTGCTAGGATATGGTATTAGATAGTGCTAGGATATGGTATTAGATAGTGCTAGGTATGGTATTAGATAGTGCTTGGATATGGTATTAGATAGTGCTAGGATATGGTATTAGATAGTGCTAGGTATGGTATTAGATAGTGCTTGGATATGGTATTAGATAGTGCTAGGATATGGTATTAGATAGTGCTAGGTATGGTATTAGATAGTGCTAGGATATGGTATTAGATAGTGCTAGGATATGGTATTAGATAGTGCTAGGTATGGTATTAGATAGTGCTAGGATATGGTATTAGATAGTGCTAGGTATGGTATTAGATAGTGCTAGGCTATGGTATTAGGTAGTGCTAGGATATGGTATTAGATAGTGCTAGGTATGGTATTAGATAGTGTTAGGATATAATATTAGATAGTGCTAGGATATGGTATTAGATAATGCTAGGATATGGTATTAGATAGTGCTAGGTGTGGTATTAGATAGTGCTAGGTATGGTATTAGGTAGTGCTAGGATATGGTATTAGATAGTGCTAGGTATGGTATTAGATAGTGCTAGACTATGGTATTAGATAGTGCTAGACTATGGTATTAGATAGTGCTAGGTATGGTATTAGATAGTGCTAGGTATGGTATTAGATAGTGCTTGGATATGGTATTAGTGCTAGGATATGGTATTAGATAGTGCTAGGTATGGTATTAGATAGTGCTAGGATATGGTATTAGATAGTGCTAGGATATGGTATTAGATAGTGCTAGGTATGGTATTAGATAGTGCTAGGATATGGTATTAGATAGTGCTAGGTATGGTATTAGATAGTGCTAGGTATGGTATTAGATAGTGCTAGGTATGGTATTAGATAGTGCTAGGATATGGTATTAGATAGTGCTAGGTATGGTATTAGATAGTGCTAGGATATGGTATTAGATAGTGCTAGGATATGGTATTAGATAGTGCTAGGATATGGTATTAGATAGTGCTAGGATATGGTATTAGATAGTGCTAGGTATGGTATTAGATAGTGCTAGGATATGGTATTAGATAGTGCTAGGTATGGTATTAGATAGTGCTAGGATATGGTATTAGATAGTGCTAGGATATGGTATTAGTGCTAGGTATGGTATTAGACAGTGCTAGGATATGTTATTAGACAGTGCTAGGTATGATTAGATAGTGCTAGGATATGGTATTAGATAGTGCTAGGTATGGTATTAGATAGTGCTAGGATATGGTATTAGATAGTGCTAGGTATGGTATTAGATAGTGCTAGGATATGGTATTAGATAGTGCTAGGTATGGTATTAGATAGTGCTAGGTATGGTATTAGATAGTGCTAGGATATGGTATTAGATAGTGCTAGGTATGGTATTAGATAGTGCTAGGATATGGTATTAGATAGTGCTAGGTATGGTATTAGATAGTGCTAGGATATGGTATTAGATAGTGCTAGGATATGGTATTAGATAGTGCTAGGATATGGTATTAGATAGTGCTAGGTATGGTATTAGATAGTGCTAGGATATGGTATTAGATAGTGCTAGGTATGGTATTAGATAGTGCTAGGATATGGTATTAGATAGTGCTAGGATATGGTATTAGATAGTGCTAGGATATGGTATTAGATAGTGCTAGGTATGGTATTAGATAGTGCTAGGATATGGTATTAGATAGTGCTAGGTATGGTATTAGATAGTGCTAGGATATGGTATTAGATAGTGCTAGGTATGGTATTAGATAGTGCTAGGATATGGTATTAGATAGTGCTAGGTATGGTATTAGATAGTGCTAGGTATGGTATTAGATAGTGCTAGGATATGGTATTAGATAGTGCTAGGATATGGTATTAGATAGTGCTAGGATATGGTATTAGATAGTGCTAGGATATGGTATTAGATAGTGCTAGGATATGGTATTAGATAGTGCTAGGTATGGTATTAGATAGTGCTAGGATATGGTATTAGATAGTGCTAGGTATGGTATTAGATAGTGCTAGGATATGGTATTAGATAGTGCTAGGCTATGGTATTAGATAGTGCTAGGATATGGTATTAGATAGTGCTAGGTGTGGTGTTAAATAGTGCTACGATATGATATTAGATAGTGTTAGGATATGGTATTAGATAGTGCTACACTATGCTATTAGGTAGTGCTAGGATATGGTATTACATAGTGCTAGGTATGGTATTAGATAGTGCTAGGTATGGTATTAGATAGTGCTAGGATATGGTATTAGATAGTGCTAGGATATGGTATTAGATAGTGCTAGGTATGGTATTAGATAGTGCTAGGATATAGTATTAGATAGTGCTAGGTATGGTATTAGATAGTGCCAGGATATGGTATTAGATAGTGCTAGAATATTGTATTAGATAGTGCTAGGATATGGTATTAGATAGTGCTAGGTATGGTATTAGATAGTGCTAGGATATGGTATTAGATAGTGCTAGGTATGGTATTAGATAGTGCTAGGATATGGTATTAGATAGTGCTAGGATATGGTATTAGATAGTGCTAGGTATGGTATTAGATAGTGCTAGGATATGGTATTAGATAGTGCTAGGTATGGTATTAGATAGTGCTAGGATATGGTATTAGATAGTGCTAGGATATGGTATTAGTGCTAGGATATGGTATTAGATAGTGCTAGGTATGGTATTAGATAGTGCTAGGATATGGTATTAGATAGTGCTAGGATATGGTATTAGATAGTGCTAGGATATGGTATTAGATAGTGCTAGGTATGGTATTAGATAGTGCTAAGATATGGTATTAGATAGTGCTAGGATATGGTATTAGATAGTGCTAGGTATGGTATTAGATAGTGCTAGGATATGGTATTAGATAGTGCTAGGTATGGTATTAGATAGTGCTAGGATATGGTATTAGATAGTGCTAGGATATGGTATTAGATAGTGCTAGGTATGGTATTAGATAGTGCTAGGATATGGTATTAGATAGTGCTAGGATATGGTATTAGATAGTGCTAGGATATGGTATTAGATAGTGCTAGGTATGGTATTAGATAGTGCTAGGATATGGTATTAGATAGTGCTAGGTATGGTATTAGATAGTGCTAGGATATGGTATTAGATAGTGCTAGGTATGGTATTAGATAGTGCTAGGATATGGTATTAGATAGTGCTAGGATATGGTATTAGATAGTGCTAGGTATGGTATTAGATAGTGCTAGGATATGGTATTAGATAGTGCTAGGTATGGTATTAGATAGTGCTAGGATATGGTATTAGATAGTGCTAGGATATGGTATTAGATAGTGCTAGGATATGGTATTAGATAGTGCTAGGATATGGTATTAGATAGTGCTAGATATGGTATTAGATAGTGCTTGGATATGGTATTAGTGCTAGGATATGGTATTAGATAGTGCTAGGTATGGTATTAGATAGTGCCAGGATATGGTATTAGATAGTGCTAGAATATTGTATTAGATAGTGCTAGGATATGGTATTAGATAGTGCTAGGTATGGTATTAGATAGTGCTAGGATATGGTATTAGATAGTGCTAGGTATGGTATTAGATAGTTCTAGGATATGGTATTAGATAGTGCTAGTTGTGGTATTAGATAGTGCTAGGATATGGTATTAGATAGTGCTAGGATATTGTATTAGATAGTGCTAGGATATGGTATTAGATAGTGCTAGGTATGGTATTAGATAGTGTTAGGATATGGTATTAGATAGTGCTAGGATATGGTATTAGATAGTGCTAGGATATGGTATTAGATAGTGCTAGGTATGGTATTAGATAGTGCTAGGATATGGTATTAGATAGTGCTAGGATATGGTATTAGATAGTGCTAAGATATGGTATTAGATAGTGCTAGGATATGGTATTAGATAGTGCTAGGTATGGTATTAGATAGTGCTAGGATATGGTATTAGACAGTGCTAGGTATGGTATTAGATAGTGCTAGGATATGGTATTAGATAGTGCTTGGATATGGTATTAGATCGTGTTAGGATATGGCATTAGATAGTGCTAGGATGTGGTATTAGATAGTGCTAGGATATGGTATTAGAGCTAGGAAGTTGTATTAGATAGTGCTAGGATATGGTATTAGTTAGTGCTAGGATATGGCATTAGATAGTGCTAGGATATGGTATTAGATAGTGCTAGGTATGGTATTAGATAGTGCTAGGATATGGTATTAGATAGTGCTAGGTATGGTATTAGATAGTGCTAGGATATGGTATTAGATAGTGCTAGGTATGGTATTAGATAGTGCTAGGATATGGTATTAGATAGTGCTAGGATATGGTATTAGATAGTGCTAGGATATGGAATTAGTGCTAGGATATGGTATTAGATAGTGCTAGGATATGGTATTAGATAGTGCTAGGATAAGGTATTAAATAGTGCTAGGATAAGGTATTAGTTAGTGCTAGGATATGGTAATAGATAGTGCTAGGATATGGTATTAGATAGTGCTAGGATATGGTATTAGATAGTGCTAGCATATGGTATTAGATAGTGCTAGGATATGGTATTAGATAGTGCTAGGATATGGTATTAGATAGTGCTAGGTATGGTATTAGATAGTGCTAGGATATGGTATTAGATAGTGCTAGGATATGGTATTAGACAGTGCTAGGATATGGTATTAGACAGTGCTAGGTATGGTATTAGATAGTGCTAGGATATGGTATTAGATAGTGCTAGGCTATGGTATTAGGTAGTGCTAGGATATGGTATTAGATAGTGCTAGGTATGGTATTAGATAGTGCTAGGATATGGTATTAGATAGTGCTAGGATATGGTATTAGATAGTGCTAGGATATGGTATTAGATAGTGCTAGGATATGGTATTAGATAGTGCTAGGTATGGTATTAGATAGTGCTAGGATATGGTATTAGATAGTGCTAGGTATGGTATTAGATAGTGCTAGGATATGGTATTAGATAGTGCTAGGATATGGTATTAGATAGTGCTAAGATATGGTATTAGATAGTGCTAGGATATGGTATTAGATAGTGCTAGGTATGGTATTAGATAGTGCTAGGATATGGTATTAGATAGTGCTAGGATATGGTATTAGATAGTGCTAGGATATGGTATTAGATAGTGCTAGGATATGGTATTAGATAGTGCTAGGATATGGTATTAGATAGTGCTAGGTATGGTATTAGATAGTGCTAGGATATGGTATTAGATAGTGCTAGGATATGGTATTAGATAGTGCTAGGCTATGGTATTAGGTAGTGCTAGGATATGGTATTAGATAGTGCTAGGTATGGTATTAGATAGTGCTAGGATATGGTATTAGATAGTGCTAGGATATGGTATTAGATAGTGCTAGGTATGGTATTAGATAGTGCTAGGATATGGTATTAGATAGTGCTTGTATATGGTATTAGTGCTAGGATATGGTATTAGATAGTGCTAGGTATGATATTAGATAGTTTTAGGATATGAAATTAGATAGTGCTAGGATATGGTATTAGATAGTGCTAGGATATGGTATTAGGTAGTGCTAGGATATGGTATTAGATAGTGCTAGGTATGGTATTAGATAGTGCTAGGATATGGTACTAGGTAGTGCTAGGTATGGTATTAGATAGTGCTAGGTATGGTATTAGATAGTGCTAGCATATGGTATTAGATAGTGCTAAGCTATGGTATTAGGTAGTGCTAGGATATGGTATTAGATAGTGCTAGGTATGGTATTAGATAGTGCTAGACTGCAGTATTAGATAGTGCTAGAATATGGTGTTAGATAGTGCTAGGTATGGTATTAGACAGTGCTAGGATATGGTATTAGACAGTGCTAGGTATGGTATTAGATAGTGCTAGGATATGGTATTAGATAGTGCTAGGATATGGTATTAGATAGTGCTAGGATATGGTATTAGATAGTGCTAGGTATGGTATTAGATAGTGCTAGGATATGGTATTAGATAGTGCTAGGTATGGTATTAGATAGTGCTAGGATATGGTATTAGATAGTGCTAGGTATGGTATTAGATAGTGCTAGGATATGGTATTAGATAGTGCTAGGTATGGTATTAGATAGTGCTAGGTATGGTATTAGATAGTGCTAGGATATGGTATTAGATAGTGCTAGGCTATGGTATTAGATAGTGCTAGGATATGGTATTAGATAGTGCTAGGTATGGTATTAGATAGTGCTAGGATATGGTATTAGATAGTGCTAGGTATGGTATTAGATAGTGCTAGGATATGGTATTAGATAGTGCTAGGATATGGTATTAGATAGTGCTAGGTGTGGTATTAGATAGTGCTACGATATGGTATTAGATAGTGCTAGGATATGGTATTAGATAGTGCTAGGATATGGTATTAGATAGGGCTAGGCATGGTATTAGTGCTAGGATATGGTATTAGATTGTGCTAGGTATGGTATTAGATAGTGCTAGGATATGGTATTAGATAGTGCTAGGTATGGTATTAGATAGTGCTAGGATATGGTATTAGATAGTGCTAGGTATGGTATTAGATAGTGCTAGGATATGGTATTAGATAGTGCTAGGATATGGTATTAGATAGTGCTAGGATATGGTATTAGATAGTGCTAGGTATGGTATTAGATAGTGCTAGGATATGGTATTAGATAGTGCTAGGTATGGTATTAGATTGTGCTAGGATATGGTATTAGATAGTGCTAGGATATGGTATTAGATAGTACTAGGTATGGTATTAGATAGTGCTAGGTATGGTATTAGATAGTGCTAGGATATGGTATTAGATAGTGCTAAAATATGGAATTAGTGCTAGGATATGATATTAGATAGTGCTAGGATATGGTATTAGATAGTGCTAGGATATGGTATTAGATAGTGCTAGGATATGGTATTAGATAGTGCTAGGTATGGTATTAGATAGTGCTAGGATATGGTATTAGATAGTGCTAGGTATGGTATTAGACAGTGCTAGGATATGGTATTAGATAGTGCTAGGATATGGTATTAGATAGTGCTAGGTATGGTATTAGATAGTGCTAGGATATGGTATTAGATAGTGCTAGGATATGGTATTAGATAGTGCTAGGTATGGTATTAGATAGTGCTAGGATATGGTATTAGATAGTGCTAGGTATGGTATTAGATAGTGCTAGGATATGGTATTAGATAGTGCTAGGTATGGTATTAGATAGTGCTAGGTATGGTATTAGATAGTGCTAGGTATGGTATTAGATAGTGCTAGGATATGGTATTAGACAGTGCTAGGATATAGTATTAGATAGTGCTAGGTATGGTATTAGATTGTGCTAGGTATGGTATTAGATAGGCTATAATATGGTATTAGACAGTGCTAGGTATCGTATTACATAGTGCTAGGATATGGTATTAGATAGTGTTTGGATATGGTATTAGATAGTGCTAGGTATCGTATTACATAGTGCTAGGATATGGTATTAGATAGTGTTTGGATATGGTATTAGATGGTGATAGGCATGGTATTAGATAGTTGTAGGATATGGTATTAGATGGTGCTAGGTATGGTATTAGATAGTGCTAGCCATGGTATTAGTGCTAGGATATGGTATTAGATTGTGCTAGGTGTGGTGTTAAATAGTGCTACGATATGGTATTAGATAGTGCTAGGATATGGTATTAGATAGTGCTAGGTATGGTATTAGATAGTGCTAGGATATGGTATTAGATAGTGCTAGGATATGGTATTAGATAGTGCTAGGTATGGTATTAGATAGTGCTAGGATATGGTATTAGATAGTGCTAGGTATGGTATTAGATAGTGCTAGGATATGGTATTAGTGCTAGGTATGGTATTAGACAGTGCTAGGATATGGTATTAGATAGTGCTAGACTATGGTATTAGGTAGTGCTAGGATATGGTATTAGATAGTGCTAGGTATGGTATTAGATAGTGCTAGGATATGGTATTAGATAGTGCTAGGATATGGTATTAGATAGTGCTAGGTATGGTATTAGATAGTGCTAGGATATGGTATTAGATAGTGCTAGGCTATGGTATTAGGTAGTGCTAGGATATGGTATTAGATAGTGCTAGGTATGGTATTAGATAGTGCTAGGATATGGTATTAGATAGTGCTAGGTATGGTATTAGATAGTGCTAGGATATGGTATTAGATAGTGCTAGGTATGGTATTAGATAGTGCTAGGTATGGTATTAGATAGTGCTAGGATATGGTATTAGATAGTGCTAGGATATGGTATTAGATAGTGCTAGGTATGGTATTAGATAGTGCTAGGATATGGTATTAGATAGTGCTAGGTATGGTATTAGATAGTGCTAGGATATGGTATTAGATAGTGCTAGGATATGGTATTAGATAGTGCTAGGATATGGTATTAGATTGTGCTAGGATATGGTATTAGATAGTGCTAGGATATGGTATTAGATAGTGCTAGGTATGGTATTAGATAGTGCTAGGATATGGTATTAGATAGTGCTAGGTATGGTATTAGATAGTGCTAGGATATGGTATTAGATAGTGCTAGGTATGGTATTAGATAGTGCTAGGATATGGTATTAGATAGTGCTAGGATATGGTATTAGATCGTGCTAGGTATGGTATTAGATAGTGCTAGGATATGGTATTAGATAGTGCTAGGTATGGTATTAGATAGTGCTAGGTATGGTATTAGATAGTGCTAGGATATGGTATTAGATAGTGCTAGGATATGGTATTAGATAGTGCTAGGATATGGTATTAGATAGTGCTAGGATATGGTATTATATAGTGCTAGGTATGGTATTAGATAGTGCTAGGATATGGTATTAGATAGTGCTAGGATATGGTATTAGATAGTGCTAGGATATGGTATTAGATAGTGCTAGGTATGGTATTAGATAGTGCTAGGATATGGTATTAGATAGTGCTAGGTATGGTATTAGATAGTGCTAGGATATGGTATTAGATAGTGCTAGGATATGGTATTAGATAGTGCTAGGTATGGTATTAGATAGTGCTAGGTATGGTATTAGATAGTGCTAGGATATGGTATTAGATAGTGCTAGGATATGGTATTAGATAGTGCTAGGATATGGTATTAGATAGTGCTAGGTGTGGTATTAGATAGTGCTAGGTATGGTATTAGATAGTGCTAGGTATGGTATTAGATAGTGCTAGGTATGGTATTAGATAGTGCTAGGATATGGTATTAGATAGTGCTAGGTATGGTATTAGATAGTGCTAGGATATGGTATTAGATAGTGTTAGGATATGGTATTAGATAGTGCTAGGTATGGTATTAGATAGTGCTAGGATATGGTATTAGATAGTGCTAGGATATGGTATTAGATAGTGCTAGGTATGGTATTAGATAGTGCTAGGATATGGTATTAGATAGTGCTAGGTATGGTATTAGATAGTGCTAGGATATGGTATTAGATAGTGCTAGGTATGGTATTAGATAGTGCTAGGATATGGTATTAGATAGTGCTAGGATATGGTATTAGATAGTGCTAGGATATGGTATTAGATAGTGCTAGCTATGGTATTAGATAGTGCTAGGATATGGTATTAGATAGTGCTAGGTATGGTATTAGATAGTGCTAGGATATGGTATTAGATAGTGCTAGGATATGGTATTAGATAGTGCTAGGTATGGTATTAGATAGTGCTAGGATATGGTATTAGATAGTGCTAGGTATGGTATTAGATAGTGCTAGGATATGGTATTAGATAGTGCTAGACTATGGTATTAGATAGTGCTATACTATAGTATTAGATACTGCAAGGTATGGTATTAGATAGTGCTAGGTATGGTATTAGATAGTGCTTGGATATGGTATTAGTGCTAGGATATGGTATTAGATAGTGCTAGGTATGGTATTAGATAGTGCTAGGTATGGTATTAGATAGTGCTAGGATATGGTATTAGATAGTGCTAGGTATGGTATTAGATAGTGCTAGGATATGGTATTAGATAGTGCTAGGTATGGTATTAGATAGTGCTAGGTATGGTATTAGATAGTGCTAGGATATGGTATTAGATAGTGCTAGGATATGGTATTAGATAGTGCTAGGATATGGTATTAGATAGTGCTAGACTATGGTATTAGATAGTGCTAGGTATGGTATTAGATAGTGCTAGGATATGGTATTAGATAGTGCTAGGATATGGTATTAGATAGTGCTAGGTATGGTATTAGATAGTGCTAGGATATGGTATTAGATAGTGCTAGGTATGGTATTAGATAGTGCTAGGATATGGTATTAGTGCTAGGATATGGTATTAGATAGTGCTAGGTATGGTATTAGATAGTGCTAGGATATGGTATTAGATAGTGCTAGGATATGGTATTAGATAGTGCTAGGTATGGTATTAGATAGTGCTAGGATATGGTATTAGATAGTGCTAGGTATGGTATTAGATAGTGCTAGGATATGGTATTAGATAGTGCTAGGATATGGTATTAGATAGTGCTAGGATATGGTATTAGATAGTGCTAGGTATGGTATTAGATAGTGCTAGGATATGGTATTAGATAGTGCTAGGATATGGTATTAGATAGTGCTAGATATGGCATTAGATAGTGCTAGGTATGGTATTAGATTGTGCTAGGTGTGGTGTTAAATAGTGCTACGATATGGTATTAGATAGTGCTAGGATATGGTATTAGATAGTGCTAGGTATGGTATTAGATAGTGCTAGGATATGGTATTAGATAGTGCTAGGTATGGTATTAGATAGTGCTAGGATATGGTATTAGAAAGTGCTAGGTATGTTATTAGGTAGTGCTAGGATATGGTATTAGATAGTGCTAGGTATGGTATTAAATAGTGCTAGGATATGGTATTAGATAGTGCTAGTTGTGGTATTAAATAGTGCTCGGATATGGTATTAGATAGTGCTAGGTATGGTACTAGATAGTGCTAGGTGTGATATTAGATTGTGCTAGACTATGGTATTAGATAGTGCCAGGTATGGTATTAGATAGTGCTAGGATATGGAATTAGATAGGCTAGGATATGGCATTAGATTGTGCTAGGATATGG